>NC_089842.1:6557409-6799909 GCF_035609145.1 Eleutherodactylus coqui | reverse complement strand
TTGATTCTCAACTGCATTGTGGGCTATAGAGGGTCGCTACCTGGCCCTGCCAACCCTCTGCAGTGTGTGCCTCTGGTTCCTCCTCATGGCAGATGCACTTATAAATAAACATGAGGGTGGTGTGGCTATGAAGCAAGCGTGTGGCATGAGGACAGCTGAAAGCTGCGCAGGGACACTTTTGTGTGCACTGTGGATTGTGCTTGGTTGGAGGTAGTGTGGTGCTTAGCTAAGGTGTGCCGTGCTAATGAGGGTTTGTCCGAAGTAAAAATTGTTAGGGGAGGGGGGGGGCCACTCTTGCCACTATTGTGGCTTAATAGTGAGACCTGGTAGCCTGAGATGCAGCCCTGCATGCTGCCCCTGCCCTGCCCTATCCGTTTCTGTGGCGTTTCCATGACTTTCATATGTTTTCCAGATTTTCACAAGTGAAAATCTAAGCGGAGCATCGGTCATATACAAAAATGCTCGAGTCGCCCATTGACTTCAATGGGGTTCGTTACTCGAAACAAGCTCTCGAGCATCGCGGAAAGTTCGACTCGAGCAACGAGCACCCGAGCATTATGGTGCTCGCTCATCTCTAGTAGCAGCCCCAGAGTCATTAAATATTTGACCGTACATTTGACATGACCCAAACGTAATAGAACAAGAAAAAAGCATAAAACTGCATAGCCTGCTCGGTCAGGTTCATCATATATCTGACCCAGGGCTGCAATTAAAAGCATTAACAATTTGATGAGAGGGTGAGTCAGGTGGCAAAGTAAAGGCCCAATTTTGTGGATCACCCCTCAAATGAGAGATAACTATACCCACTTTCTGGTAAGCCAAACCAGAAAAGTGTGGATGCAAACTAAAATATAATTTACATCCTTCACGGAAAGCAAAAAATGCCTTCCATCACCAGAGAAGAAGTCGGGAAGTGTAGCCTTAGGTTCGCATACAGATGCAGGACCAAGGTGAAGGGCCGCAGCGGCACTAGCTGTGACTTGCTCCTGGTGCTGGAGATGAGTCAATAAATCCTGTACCAATGCGGTCAACACTTGCACTTGGTTAACTAATACAGACACAGCCTCTATAGTAGGGAATACCCAGGGTAGGAAAATACAAATCCGAAAACTGTATAGCCAGTGTTTCTGTAAGGACTGGCTAGAAACAGGAGGTTACAGAAGTCCCTATGCCAGCCCTCTCCCATGTCCCTGCCTACTTGCCCCCCTGGGCTAGGCCCCAGGGCAACAACTGGGTGACGGTCCCTACTCTGTACTAGGGACGTGCCCCCGAAAGGGAAGGGACAAGTGGAGAATAGTATGTGTAAATGCACAAGCTCAGTAGTGCCAACAAGCTGGGACAAACTAACCAAGAACAGACCAAAAGAGAAGACAAGCTCAGAGTCTGGGAATAGCAGGGTCAAAACCAACCAGGAACAGACCACGGGAGAAGACAAGCTCGGAGTCAGGGAATAGCAGGATCAGCACAAAAGGCAGACAGAAATTACTCAGGTGTCAGCTGGACGAAACCTAACCAAACACTGGCACTGGAACCCAGCACCAGACAGGCTAAATACAGAAGTCCCCGCCTAAAGCGGGGTGGAGCGAGATGACATGCCAGCCGGTGATGTCGTAAATCCTGCCCCGTCCTACTATGCACCCTAGCAGGAGAGCTGTGTGTTTGGCCAGGAGAGATGCGCTTCTGTGCGTGGTGGGGCCGGCCAGCCCGAGTGACCACCAGCATGGGAGAGCCTCGAGTGGAGATGCCCACACGACCACCAGCGGCACCAGTGGGGACGCCGCGCACCTGCCAAGCGCAGTGCCCCCAGTGGTAAGCTTCTCCCTAACAGTAACTCCATGGATGCTGGAAGAAGCAGTAGCAGACTCAGGAGGCAGGACGACGCCACCATCTGCTAGACCTAACCAAGTTCTATAGAATCCTTGACTTTTCTTTTGCTTTTGACATATCCCTAAAATCCTGTTTTTTATTGCTTTTGGCCTCTCTTACAAGCCTTAATTCATTATTAGCTTGAGCTCTTCTGACACTTGGCCTACAGTTTCTGCAGATGGCCTTATATTCTTCTTTAGATATGCCCCCTTCTTCCCATTTGATAAACATATTTTTTCCCTGGAGTCTTTAGTACTATGCACTTTTTAAGAGTGCATTTCTGAAGGTGTGGGCTGATTTGGATAGTTGTGTGGATTTCTCCAGCCAGCCAATCACCTGGGGTCTGTGCACAAAAATACTAGCGCCTCTGGCTGTAGGGTGGTGGTCATTTACCTTTACATCTCCTAACTGAACCCTGGTGATAGGAGGCATGCTGTGCAGATCTCTGTGTGCTTCTTAGTGTATAGTTCTGTTTGTCTGGTTTGTGGGCTGCACGCATGTGGTTTTGTTTGTATTCCCTTTCCATCCGTAGAAGTGCGGGCGCCAGAATTTCCCTCCATCTGTTGATGTGGGGGCGCCTAGTCTGAACTATGACTTGCCTGATCTGTTCCCTGTGTTGCAGAGTTTGAGTGCTGGATGCGACGGAGTCACTTTAGGCAGACATTGTGGAGGAACAACTTGTCTTTACTGGAACCCCATGTGTGGATTCACAGAGAGATAAACACAACATGCTGGACTGTACACAGACAGGAAGAAGGAAGGGGAATCAGTAGTGAGTATACTCTTACTATAGAAATGTTACAGGGGTCCATCCATACTGTTACTACATAAATGTTACTGGGGTCCGTCTATACTCTTACTACATAACTATTACTGGGATCCGTCTATACACTTGCTACAGAAATGTTACTGGGGTCCGCTTATACTCTTGCTACAGAAATGTTACTGGGGTCCGCCTATATACTTGCAACAGAAATGTTACTGGGGTCCGCCCATACTCTTACTACATAAATGTTACTGGGGTCCGCCTATAATCTTACTACAGAAATGTTACTGGGGTCCGCCTATACTCTTACTACAGAAATGTTACAGGGGTCTGTCCATACTCTTACTACATAAATGTTACTGGGGTCCGCCTATATACTTGCAACAGAAATGTTACTGGGGTCCGCCTATACTCTTACTACAGAAATGTTACAGGGGTTCGCCTCTACACTTGCTACAGAAATGTTACTGGGGTCCGCCTATACTCTTGCTATAGCAATGCTACTGGGGCCCGCTTATATACTTGCAACAGAAATGTTACTGGGGTCCGCCTATACTCTTGCTACAGAAATGTTACTGGGGTCCGCCTATATACTTGCTACAGAAATGTTACTGGGGTCTGCCTATACACTTGCTACAGAAATGCTACTGGTGTCCGCCTATACACTTGCTACAGAAATGCTACTGGCGTCCACCTATACACTTGCTACAGAAATGTAACTGGGGTCTGCCTATAGTGTTGCTACAGAAATGTAACTGGGGTCCGCCTATACTCTTGCTAAAGAAATGTTGCTGGGGTCCGCCAAAAACTTGCTACCGAAAGGTTTGAGGGGTCCGCCTATACCCTTGCTACAGAAATGTTACTGGGGTCCACCTATACTCTTGCTACATAAATGTTACTGGGGTCCGCCTATACTCTTGCTACATAAATGTTACTGGGGTCTGCCTATTCACTTGCTACTGAAAGGTTTGATGGGTTCCGCCTATAATCTTACTACAGAAATGTTACTGGGGTCCGCCTATGCTCTTACTATAGAAATGTTACAGGGGTCCATCCATACTCTTACTACATAACTATTACTGGGGTCCGTCTATACTCTTGCTACAGAAATGTAACAGGGGTCGGCCTATACACATGCTACATAAAAAATACTGGGGTCTGCCTATTCACTTGCTACTGAAAGGTTTGAGGGATCCGCCTATAATCTTACTACAGAAATGTTACTGGGGTCCGCCTATACTCTTACTGCATAAATGTTACTGGGGTCCGCCTATATACTTGCAACAGAAATGTTACTGGAGTCCGCCTATATACTTGCAACAGAAATGTTACTGGGGTCTGCCCATACTCTTACTACATAAATGTTACTGGGGTCCGCCTATAATCTTACTACAGAAATGTTACTGGGGTCCGCCTATACTCTTACTACAGAAATGTTACAGGGGTCCGTCCATACTCTTACTACATAAATGTTACTGGGGTCCGCCTATATACTTGCTACAGAAATGTTACTGGGGTCTGCCTATACACTTGCTACAGAAATGCTACTGGTGTCCGCCTATACACTTGCTACAGAAATGCTACTGGCGTCCACCTATACACTTGCTACAGAAATGTAACTGGGGTCTGCCTATAGTGTTGCTACAGAAATGTAACTGGGGTCCGCCTATACTCTTGCTAAAGAAATGTTGCTGGGGTCCGCCAAAAACTTGCTACCGAAAGGTTTGAGGGGTCCGCCTATACCCTTGCTACAGAAATGTTACTGGGGTCCACCTATACTCTTGCTACATAAATGTTACTGGGGTCCGCCTATACTCTTGCTACATAAATGTTACTGGGGTCTGCCTATTCACTTGCTACTGAAAGGTTTGATGGGTTCCGCCTATAATCTTACTACAGAAATGTTACTGGGGTCCGCCTATGCTCTTACTATAGAAATGTTACAGGGGTCCATCCATACTCTTACTACATAACTATTACTGGGGTCCGTCTATACTCTTGCTACAGAAATGTAACAGGGGTCGGCCTATACACATGCTACATAAAAAATACTGGGGTCTGCCTATTCACTTGCTACTGAAAGGTTTGAGGGATCCACCTATAATCTTACTACAGAAATGTTACTGGGGTCCGCCTATACTCTTACTGCATAAATGTTACTGGGGTCCGCCTATATACTTGCAACAGAAATGTTACTGGAGTCCGCCTATATACTTGCAACAGAAATGTTACTGGGGTCTGCCCATACTCTTACTACATAAATGTTACTGGGGTCCGCCTATAATCTTACTACAGAAATGTTACTGGGGTCCGCCTATACTCTTACTACAGAAATGTTACAGGGGTCCGTCCATACTCTTACTACATAAATGTTACTGGGGTCCGCCTATATACTTGCAACAGAAATGTTACTGGGGTCCGCCCATACTCTTACTACATAAATGTTACTGGGGTCCGCCTATAATCTTACTACATAAATGTTACTGGGGTCCGCCTATACTCTTACTACAGAAATGTTACTGGGGTTCGCCTCTACACTTGCTACAGAAATGTTACTGGGGTCCGCCTATACTCTTGCTATAGCAATGCTACTGGGGCCCGCTTATATACTTGCAAAAGAAATGTTACTGGGGTCCGCCTATACTCTTGCTACAGAAATGTTACTGGGGTCCGCCTATATACTTGCTACAGAAATGTTACTGAGGTCTGCCTATACACTTGCTACAGAAATGCTACTGGTGTCCGCCTATACACTTGCTACAGAAATGCTACTGGCGTCCACCTATACACTTGCTACAGAAATGTAACTGGGGTCTGCCTATAGTGTTGCTACAGAAATGTAACTGGGGTCCGCCTATACTCTTGCTAAAGAAATGTTGCTGGGGTCCGCCAAAAACTTGCTACCGAAAGGTTTGAGGGGTCCGCCTATACCCTTGCTACAGAAATGTTACTGGGGTCCACCTATACTCTTGCTACATAAATGTTACTGGGGTCCGCCTATACTCTTGCTACATAAATGTTACTGGGGTCTGCCTATTCACTTGCTACTGAAAGGTTTGATGGGTTCCGCCTATAATCTTACTACAGAAATGTTACTGGGGTCCGCCTATACTCTTACTACAGAAATGTTACAGGGGTCAGCCTATACTCTTACTATAGAAATGTTACAGGGGTCCATCCATACTCTTACTACATAACTATTACTGGGGTCCGTCTATACTCTTGCTACAGAAATGTTACAGGGGTCCGCCTATACACATGCTACATAAAAAATACTGTGGTCTGCCTATTCACTTGCTACTGAAAGGTTTGAGGGATCCGCCTATAATCTTACTACAGAAATGTTACTGGGGTCCGCCTATACTCTTACTGCATAAATGTTACAGGGGTCCGCCTATATACTTGCAACAGAAATGTTACTGGGGTCCGCCTATATACTTGCAACAGAAATGTTACTGGCGTCCGCCCATACTCTTACTACATAAATGTTACTGGGGTCCGCCTATAATCTTACTACAGAAATGTTACTGGGGTCCGCCTATACTCTTACTACATAAATGTTACTGGGGTTCGCCTCTACACTTGCTACAGAAATGTTACTGGGGTCCGCCTATACTCTTGCTATAGCAATGCTACTGGGGCCCGCTTATATACTTGCAACAGAAATGTTACTGGGGTCCGCCTATACTCTTGCTACAGAAATGTTACTGGGGTCCGCCTATATACTTGCTACAGAAATGTTACTGGGGTCTGCCTATACACTTGCTACAGAAATGCTACTGGTGTCCGCCTATACACTTGCTACAGAAATGCTACTGGCGTCCACCTATACACTTGCTACAGAAATGTAACTGGGGTCTGCCTATAGTGTTGCTACAGAAATGTAACTGGGGTCCGCCTATACTCTTGCTAAAGAAATGTTGCTGGGGTCCGCCAAAAACTTGCTACCGAAAGGTTTGAGGGGTCCGCCTATACCCTTGCTACAGAAATGTTACTGGGGTCCACCTATACTCTTGCTACATAAATGTTACTGGGGTCCGCCTATACTCTTGCTACATAAATGTTACTGGGGTCTGCCTATTCACTTGCTACTGAAAGGTTTGATGGGTTCCGCCTATAATCTTACTACAGAAATGTTACAGGGGTCCGCCTATACTCTTACTATAAAAATGTTACAGGGGTCCATCCATACTCTTACTACATAACTATTACTGGGGTCCGTCTATACTCTTGCTACAGAAATGTAACAGGGGTCGGCCTATACACATGCTACATAAAAAATACTGGGGTCTGCCTATTCACTTGCTACTGAAAGGTTTGAGGGATCCGCCTATAATCTTACTACAGAAATGTTACTGGGGTCCGCCTATACTCTTACTGCATAAATGTTACTGGGGTCCGCCTATATACTTGCAACAGAAATGTTACTGGAGTCCGCCTATATACTTGCAACAGAAATGTTACTGGGGTCTGCCCATACTCTTACTACATAAATGTTACTGGGGTCCGCCTATAATCTTACTACAGAAATGTTACTGGGGTCCGCCTATACTCTTACTACAGAAATGTTACAGGGGTCCGTCCATACTCTTACTACATAAATGTTACTGGGGTCCGCCTATATACTTGCTACAGAAATGTTACTGGGGTCTGCCTATACACTTGCTACAGAAATGCTACTGGTGTCCGCCTATACACTTGCTACAGAAATGCTACTGGCGTCCACCTATACACTTGCTACAGAAATGTAACTGGGGTCTGCCTATAGTGTTGCTACAGAAATGTAACTGGGGTCCGCCTATACTCTTGCTAAAGAAATGTTGCTGGGGTCCGCCAAAAACTTGCTACCGAAAGGTTTGAGGGGTCCGCCTATACCCTTGCTACAGAAATGTTACTGGGGTCCACCTATACTCTTGCTACATAAATGTTACTGGGGTCCGCCTATACTCTTGCTACATAAATGTTACTGGGGTCTGCCTATTCACTTGCTACTGAAAGGTTTGATGGGTTCCGCCTATAATCTTACTACAGAAATGTTACTGGGGTCCGCCTATGCTCTTACTATAGAAATGTTACAGGGGTCCATCCATACTCTTACTACATAACTATTACTGGGGTCCGTCTATACTCTTGCTACAGAAATGTAACAGGGGTCGGCCTATACACATGCTACATAAAAAATACTGGGGTCTGCCTATTCACTTGCTACTGAAAGGTTTGAGGGATCCACCTATAATCTTACTACAGAAATGTTACTGGGGTCCGCCTATACTCTTACTGCATAAATGTTACTGGGGTCCGCCTATATACTTGCAACAGAAATGTTACTGGAGTCCGCCTATATACTTGCAACAGAAATGTTACTGGGGTCTGCCCATACTCTTACTACATAAATGTTACTGGGGTCCGCCTATAATCTTACTACAGAAATGTTACTGGGGTCCGCCTATACTCTTACTACAGAAATGTTACAGGGGTCCGTCCATACTCTTACTACATAAATGTTACTGGGGTCCGCCTATATACTTGCTACTGAAAGGTTTGATGGGTTCCGCCTATAATCTTACTACAGAAATGTTACAGGGGTCCGCCTATACTCTTACTATAAAAATGTTACAGGGGTCCATCCATACTCTTACTACATAACTATTACTGGGGTCCGTCTATACTCTTGCTACAGAAATGTTACAGGGGTCCGCCTATACACATGCTACATAAAAAATACTGTGGTCTGCCTATACTCTTGCTACTGAAAGGTTTGAGGGATCCGCCTATAATCTTACTACAGAAATGTTACTGGGGTCCGCCTATACTCTTACTGCATAAATGTTACTGGGGTCCGCCTATATACTTGCAACAGAAATTTTACTGGGGTCCGCCTATATACTTGCAACAGAAATGTTACTGGCGTCCGCCCATACTCTTACTACATAAATGTTACTGGGGTCCGCCTATAATCTTACTACAGAAATGTTACTGGGGTCCGCCTATACTCTTACTACATAAATGTTACTGGGGTCCGCCTATATACTTGCAACAGAAATGTTACTGGGGTCCGCCCATACTCTTACTACATAAATGTTACTGGGGTCCGCCTATAATCTTACTACATAAATGTTACTGGGGTCCGCCTATACTCTTACTACAGAAATGTTACAGGGGTTCGCCTCTACACTTGCTACAGAAATGTTACTGGGGTCCGCCTATACTCTTGCTATAGCAATGCTACTGGGGCCCGCTTATATACTTGCAACAGAAATGTTACTGGGGTCCGCCTATACTCTTGCTACAGAAATGTTACTGGGGTCCGCCTATATACTTGCTACAGAAATGTTCCTGGGGTCTGCCTATACACTTGCTACAGAAATGCTACTGGTGTCCGCCTATACACTTGCTACAGAAATGCTACTGGCGTCCACCTATACTCTTGCTAAAGAAATGTTGCTGGGGTCCGCCAAAAACTTGCTACCGAAAGGTTTGAGGGGTCCGCCTATACCCTTGCTACAGAAGTGTTACTGGGGTCCACCTATACTCTTGCTACATAAATGTTACTGGGGTCCGCCTATACTCTTGCTACATAAATGTTACTGGGGTCTGCCTATTCACTTGCTACTGAAAGGTTTGATGGGTTCCGCCTATAATCTTACTACAGAAATGTTACTGGGGTCCGCCTATACTCTTACTACAGAAATGTTACAGGGGTCCGCCTATGCTCTTACTATAGAAATGTTACAGGGGTCCATCCATACTCTTACTACATAAATGTTACTGGGGTCCGTCTATACTCTTACTACATAACTATTACTGGGGTCCGTCTATACTCTTGCTACAGAAATGTTACAGGGGTCGGCCTATACACATGCTACATAAAAAATACTGGGGTCTGCCTATTCACTTGCTACTGAAAGGTTTGAGGGATCCGCCTATAATCTTACTGCATAAATGTTACTGGGGTCCGCCTATATACTTGCAACAGAAATGTTACTGGGGTCCGCCCATACTCTTACTACATAAATGTTACTGGGGTCTGCCTATAATCTTACTACAGAAATGTTACTGGGGTCCGCCTATACTTTTACAACAGAAATGTTACAGGGGTCCGTCCATACTCTTACTACATAAATGTTACTGGGGTCCGCCTATATACTTGCTACAGAAATGTAACAGGGGTCCACCTATACTCTTGCTACATAAATATTACTGGGGTCTGCCTATACACTTGCTACAGAAATGTTACCGGGGTCTGCCTATACACTTGCTACAGAAATGTTACTGGGGTCTGCCTGTAGGGTTGCTACAGAAATGTTACTGGGGTCCGCCTATACACTTGTTACAGAAATGTTACAGGGGTCTGCCTATAATCTTGCTACATAAATGTTACTGGGGTCCGCCTATACACTTGCTACAGAAGTGTTACAGGGGTCCGCCTATAATCTTGCTACATAAATGTTACTGGGGTCCGCCTATACACTTGCTACAGAAATGTTACTGGGGTCTGCCTGTAGTGTTGCTACAGAAATGTTACTGGGGTCCGCCTATACTCTTGCTACAGAAATGTTACAGGGGTCCGTCTATACTCTTACTATATAAATTTTACTGGGGTCCGCTTATACACTTGCTACAGAAATGTTACAGGGGTCCGCCCATAATCTTGCTACATAAATGTTACTGGGGTCCGCCTATACTCTTGTTACATAAATGTTATATGGGTCCGCCTATACTCTTGCTACATAAATGTTACTGGGGTTCGCCTCTACACTTGCTACAGAAATGTTCCTGGGGTCCGCCTATACTCTTGCTATAGCAATGCTACTGGGGCCCGCTTATATACTTGCAACAGAAATGTTACTGGGGTCCGCCTATACTCTTGCTACAGAAATGTTACTGGGGTCCGCCTATATACTTGCTACAGAAATGTTACTGTTGTCTGCCTATACACTTGCTACAGAAAAGCTACTGGTGTCCGCCTATACACTTGCTACAGAAATGCTACTGGCGTCCGCCTATACACTTGCTACAGAAATGTAACTGGGGTCTGCCTATAGTGTTGCTACAGAAATGTAACTGGGGTCCGCCTATACTCTTGCTACAGAAATGTTGCTGGGGTCCGCCAAAAACTTCCTACCGAAAGGTTTGAGGGGTCCGCCTATACCCTTGCTACAGAAATGTTACTGGGATCCGCCTATACCCTTGCTACTGAAAGGTTTGAGGGGTTCGCCTATACTTTTGCTACAGAAATGTTACTGGGGTCCGCCTATATACTTGCTACTGAAAGGTTTGAGTGGTTCGCCTATACTTTTGCTACAGAAATGTTACAGGGGTTCGCCTATACTCTTGCTACAGAAATGCTACTGGGGTCTGCCTGAAGTGTTGCTACATAAATGTTACTGGGGTCCGCCTATACACTTGCTACAGAAGTGTTACAGGGGTCCGCCTATAATCTTGCTACATAAATGTTACTGGGGTCCGCCTATACTCTTGCTACAGAAATTTTACTGGGGTCCGCCTATACTTTTACTACAGAAATGATACTGGGATCCGCCTAGACTTCTGCTACAGAAATTTTACTGGGGTCCGCCTATACTCTTGCTACAGAAATGTTACAGGGGTCCGTCTATACTCTTACTACATAAATGTTACTGGGATCTGCCTATATACTTGCTACAGAAATGTTACTGGGGTCCGCCTATACGCTTGCTACAGAAATGCTACAGGGGTCCGCCTATACACTTGCTACAGAAATGTAACTGGGGTCTGCCTATAGTGTTGCTACAGAAATGTTGCAGGGGTCCGCCAATAGTCTTGCTACAGAAATGTTGCTGGGGTCTGCCAAAAACTTGCTACCGAAAGGTTTGAGGGGTCCGCCTATACTCTTGCTACAGAAATGTTACTGGGGTCCGCCTATACCCTTGTTACTGAAAGATTTGAGTGGTTCGCCTATACTCTTGCCACAGAAAAGTTTCAGGGGTCCGCCTATACACTTGCTACTGATAGGTTTGAGGGGTTCACCTATACTCTTGCAACAGAAAAGTTTCAGTGGTCCACCTATACTGTTGGTGAACAAAGGTTTCCCATAGCAGTCTTCAGCTGACTGACACCTGCACAAAATGAAGTGTGTGGGGACACATGGATTTCCCATATTTATTTAACTCACGGCACCTCGGGTCACACAAGGTGGAGGCTGGGAACTACCCTGAGTAGCACCCTGAATACCACAAAGTATTGCGGGTCCTTCCTCGGTCATGGTTTCTCGGGTGTATTATACAACCTCCTCCTCCTGCTTGGGGTCTGGGGATCAGCGCTGGGCAACATGTATTTGCTCTTGTGTTACCACAGTTATCTGAGATAGTGGTTTGGGCCAAACAAAAGGAGCGTTACTGCATTAATGAGACGCTCACAGCTGTACTAGCATCTGAGTCCTCTTTCGGCCCATGATTACAAAGGGTGTGGGCAGAGGCCAAGGTCCTGGGGGGAAAAATCGACTGCGCCAGGTTGGGCCTGTCCAGAAAATAGTAGATAGCGCCACAGGTCGGTATGATCCAAGGCTGATGGAATATGTATAGACAATCACGGTGAATCCTTTCCTCAAAACTCCGATCCTCTGAGTCAAAGGAGAGCTGCAGATACAAACCGGGGGGTCTGGAACCAGAACTCCCCCAGGTATAACAGAAAATAGGATGTCAGGGAAAAAAAATCCACGCTCAATATGGAGTAAAAGCTGAGGACAACTTCACGTACAAGGAATAGTTTGTTATAACACATACTTGAGAGGAGGGGGGTATGATGCACAGATGCCCCCTCCTATGAGTGTCTTCCACAAAGTACAGAACTATGTTCCAGGGCACATAGTGAAAAATGGGATACTTTAATCAGGCAACGCGTTTCAGTGCAATATACAGCACCTTTCTCAAGCCATACAAACAGATAAGTATACAATACATACATTTATACATAACTAGCTAATATACCCGGCTTCCCCCGAGTTAATTTGGTACTGGTGTTTATCTGGTGTTCACACGGAAAATCTTACGAAGTCGTGGTTACTTTAGAGATACTGAGGAAAAAGATATGTTCACCATTTTGCATAGTTCTCTGCGTTACCCAGAAAACACCACGTGGAGGTAACCATGCAACGCTTCCTTTATATAAAATTACATCAGAAAGTGATTACATACATAAAATTTGGACGCTAATTCTTTTGCGCATAGAATTGAATAATGGAGTTGGGACCCATTAGCTTTTCCTATTTATGACATAATCAATGCTCGTGCCAAATTTCCCGTTTCTATGACACCAGAAAGTGAGAGATTTAGATTATGTACGTAAAATTTGGACGCTAATTCTTTTGTGCTAGAATTGAATAATCGAGTTGGGACCCATTAGCTTTCCCTATTTATGACATAATCAATGCTCGTGCCAAATTTCCCGTTTCTATGACACATGCGAGAAAAGAAATCGCGATCAGTCCGGACAAACCTGCATATAAAATTAGTTCCTTCTTGAATTGTAGCAGCTCTTATATTATATACCTCCTTGAATGCCCCTGTGGCCTCAGATATATAGGCCGCACTATAAACCCCCTACCTATCCGGCTTAATAAGCATCGTTGTAATATTCTAAAGGGCTTCTTGAAACATGGCGTATCAAGACATTTTCTGGAAAAACACAATAGGGACCCTTCGGGTCTCGGGGTCACACCAGTGGAAAAGATAAAAATAGGCTCAGCTTCACTTCTGAAAGCCAGGGAAATGTACTGGATTTTTAAATTAAAAACATTAATGCCTAATGGCCTCAACGAAGTTTTAGAGAAGATTTGACCATTACCAGAGGCCTTTTATATAAATTTTACAGTTTTAACTTATGTGTTTCTAGATTAATTAATTTAATTGAATTCATTTTAGAGAGAGATGTCATATTTTATTATTATTTTTTGCATAGATGATATTGTGAGGGGATGTATTATAATTAGAGATGAGCGAACGTGTTCTTAACGAACACTTACGCACCCGGACACCGGCTTTTCCGAGGACTTCCGTGTTCGCGCGTAAGTATTCGGGGGGCGCCGGGGGGCGGGGAGAGGCGCGGCGGCGCGGGCGGCAGCAGCGGGGAACAGGGGGGAGCCCTCTCTCTCTCCCTCTCCCCCCCACTCCCCGCCGCAACCCCCCGCGCTGCCACGGCGACCCCCGAACTTTTTTCGCCCGAACACGGAATTCCTCGCGAAGTTCGGTGTCCGGGCGAAAAGGGGCGGAGCCGAACACGTTCGCTCATCTCTAATTATAATGTATTTAGAAAATGTATTGTTATTTATTATGAGAACACTGGTTATAGAGTGATTACGCATGCATCTCTATACTTTTCAACAATGGAACTTTATTTATTCATATATCATTTGGGTTTTATACATATATATATTTACTATTTATATAATAATTATTTATAAATGGTCACTATATTAGAGCTTTACTTGTAGCCGGGACTAGTAATATATAAATCTAGCCGCTCTGCTAGTATCCTTTTAATTGATAGGATCACATGATCGGCACCACATGATGGGTGCCGTGGCAACATGAAGCTGCTTGGGAGCTCTGAATACACGGCCTAACGTCACCTTAAGGGCGCGATTGACTAATCACGTGTCTTAATGACGTTTCTTAAACACACACCCCTCGTCATGTGCGTCAATATCACACAACCCCACATGATCATCCTTTGGCCATTATTGGTACACCGAGGTGGCTCAGGGATGCGATTTACATTAAAACACATCCGTTTCGCTAATACACAGCCCTTCAATCATAACTATTTAGTCTAATGTCATCTGAGGGGCGTGTCCCATGATCAGGTGACACAATGATGCCGGGGAGCGTCATGAAATCCCGCCCCCTGTCCTCGGCACTGTTGATAGAGGATGATTAGGTGATATAATGACGCGGAACGCGTCACGTGACTCCACCCCCTCCGCTCGGCGATCGGACAGTGCTTTCACCGTCTGGGGTGTATAGCATTGAGCAAACTTTTATATGATATATTTACTAGGGCCACGTAAATAGGGGTCATCCCGCCTCATGGAAGCCCAAATATGTCATTATAGTGCACGGAGATCTTATGCACGTCATGGAGCACCGCCCCCATGCTATATGGCGATCTTGACGTCATCAGTATATGCCTACCCTCCGAGATGCCGGGAACACGGCACAGACAAACATGTGAAGGGTATGTTCTCATTGTTTATTATGTATAAATGTATGTATTGTATACTTATCTGCTTGTATGGCTTGAGAAAGGTGCTGCATATTGCACTGAAACGCGTTGCCTGATTAAAGTATCCCATTTTTCACTATGTGCCCTGGAACATAGTTCTGTACTTTGTGGAAGACACTCATAGGAGGGGGCATCTGTGCATCATACCCCCCTCCTTCCAAGTAGGTTTGGCCTGTGGAACTTCTTGGTGGTTCATCCAGTCTTTGGAGCAATGAAAGCAACCATAACTGATTTAATGAGACGTTTACAGCTGTACTAGCATCCGAGTCCACTTTATGCCCACGATTACTGAGGTTGTGAGCCCAGGCCGAGGCCCTTGGCGGGGTGAAACTCTGCCATGTTTGGGCACTCTGATTTCTTTATGTGTAATACCATCTTTAAGTTTCATGGGCTCTCCTATGCTGTGGGTGCAAAAAGATTTCCCATTGCGTTATTTTACCTATCTGGCACAAATACACTGAGTGACTTGGGTAGGGCGCAAAAGGCTTTCCCATTGCAGTGTTCAGCTATCTTACGCCTACACAGAATGAATTGTGTGGGGACACATGGATTTCCCATTGCTATGTAATTCGCGGCACCTTGGGTCACACAAGGTGGAGACTGTGACCGAGCCTGACCCTGGGCCCGCTCACATGCTTCCCACACAGAGTATTGCGGGTCCTACCTCGATCATGGTTTCTCAGGCTTATTATGCCTCCTCCTCCTCCTGCTTGGGGTCTGGGGATCAGCGTAACCACAGTTATCCAAGATACTGGATTGGAGCATCCACAGGAAGCATTAGTGATTTCATGAGACTTTCACAGGGTCACTGCATACCTGTGGTGGCTACTTTTCCGACACCTCCTGCTTCAAACCAATGATGATCGTACATCAATTTATCATCAATTCTCATCAGCATTGGGGGCTATCGCCCACACTTTCAAAGAGGGTCGCTGCCTGGCCCTGCCAACCCTCTGCAGTGTGTGTCTCCGGCTCCTCCTCATCGCAGATGCACTTATAAATCGACAGGAGGGTGGTGTGGCTATCAAGCGAGCGTGTGGCATGAGAGCAGCTGAACGCTGCACAGGGAAAATGTTGTGTGTGCTGTGGCCACAGGGTCGTGCGGCGGGTTTGACAGCAATGCCAGCATGTAACTTGGGAGAAGAGGCAGCGGTGTCACCCGCAGGTGGTGATTGTCCTTGCATTTAGCTAGTGTAGTGCTTAGATGTACCAGCGCATGTGCCATGCTGCTTATGGTCTGTCCCAAGTAAATAGTTATGGGGGTGACCGCCAGGCTCTTGCCCCCATTTTGGCTTAATAGTGGGACCTGGGAGTCTCAGATGCAGCCATGCATGCTGCCCCTGCCATTCCCTATCCGTTTCTGTGGTGTTTCCATGACTTTCTGATGTTTTCAGGTGTTTCTCAAATCTTACCCTCTGCGGAGCATCGGTCCCATACAAAAATGCTCGAGACTTCAATGGGGTTCGTTACTCGAAATGAGCACTCGAGCATTACGAAAAGTGCGACTCAAGTACCGAGCCCCCGAGGATTTTGGTGCTCGCTCATCTCTACTGGGGAGGAGATGTGGTGGGGAGGGGTTGTCACAAAAACACCAGAGCACAACTGCCCCAAAAATGGTTGGAACATGGCTCAGAGACCCCTCGTTAGTTCTTAATTGCCCATGGACTGGGGATCATCATGCCATCTAATTTGTCCAGGAAAATGCCACTAGAGACTGTTATTCCTCCTGGGCAAAGTGTGTGTGTATAGGTTCCAAATGATAGTACAACTGTGTTTATGAAAGATGTCCTCTATCAAGATTGCAATGGATTACCTTATAAATATGTACAATGTGTGGGACAACATAACACGGTTGAAAATTGGGCCATAGCATGTCCTGCTTTTTGGATGACAGTTGTCTGCCATTCTAGATCACATGGTAATAGTCATGCCACTTTAGTGTTACCGCATTGTGGTCTGTCATAAACATTAAGCCTTAAACACACACTCAATAGAGCTGTGGAAAATTAGTGAGCCTCATATAATGTCTATGGGAATGGCTAACAGGATGGTCTATTTGCCCACTTATACTAATGCCACATTTAGATAGAATGAGCTGTTGTGCAAATGATGCCTGGCAGTGCATCCCAGTGATGCTTGCTCCTGTGCTGTTACACAGGCATGAGTATCGCTGAAAGCTCCTCTGGCATGGAGGCGGAGTGAGCCGGGGAGCGCTCTTCTCCCGCCTGCTCCATTCACTTTAAACAGACAGTCATTCAAAAATGAACAACTGCTATTTCCACTGAACGGCTCGTAGTTCAGTTTTCTGACTGACTTAAAAACTCTATTTCGGTCGCTGCATGTATTTACACGTGACGACCATCATTCAAATTCATGTGGAAGCGCAGGAATTTAAACAATTGTGAACGATAATCATACCATATAAATGGCCCTTATGAATGAGGGATTAGTTAGTGAAAGCTACAGACTATCTAGATTATCAAAATTTCACAGTATTGGTTGCTGGTTAGTAAAACTAATGCCATTCAAGCTTGATTGATTGTTGTTAATAACTAACACAACAGTTTTTGATTTATTTATAGCTGCCCAAAATTGGCATATACCATCTACCAACATCCAGGTGACCAGGCTTTCAGATGGGTCTCCTAACACTAATACCAGGTGGTCTAATCTTAACTTGGGAAACCTTTAAGAATGTATTTTTCTTGGGCCTGAGCTCACACCTAAAACCAAGGAAAGTAGGATACCATATCTGGGTGGGCGTGCATGACCAAGTGGAGGCAGCCACAACTCCACCACCATACTTTTTGTACAAAATAAGTCAGCACTTCCCAATAGAAATCTATAGGTGCACATTAAACAAGCAGAGTGTTTAACAGTCACAAAATCCTCCATTGTTTCCTCCGGGTGGGAGGTGTGTTCACCTAAAACTATGACATCACTGTGAATAGAAGAAATGGCTTCCCTGCTATCTTTCTGAATGGTGTCTTTCAGATCCAGTAACATGGCTTGCAATGCCTGAGACAAGGTGTGAGCTTCATCTTTCCTGGTCAAGGTATTTGGATAATCTAATAGCCGCACTTTTTTGATCTGTGAGGGGGAGGAGCATGGTTGATAGGATTTAATCTTCCTATCTTGGGGCGAGAATGAGACAGCCATTTAAGGTTTAGCTTCTTGCAAGAGAGGGAAATTCTGAGACTCTTTAGAATGAGAGTGTGGAGGCAGCGGAACCTGAGGTATAATGGGCGACACGGTGGAGTTGGTGGCATCCATTCCCTGTTGTAGAAACTGCAAAAAATATTAGCTTAGATGGAATAGTGCCTTTCTTTTTGTTTATCGTCATCTCCACAATTGCAGCTTGTAGTTTAAGATGTGAAAAGGAGTAGATGCCCCTGGAAATCAAGCTGTCAGACTTGGAAAAGAAAATATCCCTACTTGTGCTGTTTAGAATTCTTCTGTTTCATGTGCTGTAGACTATTATGCAAAATGTCTTTAGAGATGCATTGTAGCTGGTCACTTAGATCATTTATTCATTTGCACCAGGTGGCAATAGATATTCATGCAAAAGTAAAATATGCGTAAAATGCAGGTTTAAGCTCTCTGTGCAGTCCCAGGCACATTCAAGGATTTACTAGGATCACCCCAATCCAGTTTCAGGGTGTTGACACTATGGGCAGCTAGAAGAGGCCCAGGGCTCATGCTTAATGAGGGATTGAACAACCTAGGAGAAAGCATATGTTTATCCAATTGGATTTGTCCTTCTAGCTTAACATCTGTAGTGGTGGTCAGGAACACTTCTTATGGACCGTCAAGTCTGGGTTCTAGAGCTTTGTGGACTTGTCTTTTGGTAACCACCCAAACTCTTAGTTTCACAGAATGAGTTCCTTCGCTGTCAGGATCTGAAAGGGAAACAAACACTCAAAAATATACAGTAGTTAGGCATTTTGTGAGAGCAATAGCATATTTGGCAAGCTACCATGCTGCATCTGGAGTTATTGTGGAAAATACAATTCTAACCTTGGTCCGACCCAAAAAGTACGTTATATAGGCTTAGGCCTATTCTGTCAGGCACTCGGTTCATGGTCTATTGAGCTCTGCCATGGCCTTCTGGATCGTGGCTTTTAAGGTACCATTTAATCTCTCTGCTTCACCACTGCTTTGTGGATGTTACGGAGCATGAAAGGTCTGTTCTGCCTCCAATGCTTTCATTACTTCCTGCATCACTTCTCCCATGAAAAGAGTGCCTTGGTCACTCTCAATTGTCCTCAGAGATCAGTTCTTGGCGGTGGCGTTTGTGAGTGAGAAGGCCAGACCGGCCACCTTGGCCACCCTGAGAACAGGTCTAGGAAGACCAGAACATACCCGTACCTACCCACCCTTGGCATTTGGATGTAGTCTATTTGAAGACACTGGAATTGGTAGTTGGGACGAGGGGTTCACTTCATGGGAGACTTTACAGACCTACCCATGTTGTTATGTGCACAAATTAGGCCCTGTGTGTATTTAGCTGCTGTGATGCTAAATCCTGGTGCATAGCAGTAACTAGCAACCACATTTGTCATAGCTGTTTTTGACAGGTGTGTATTTCCATGGGAGGCCGGAGCGGTGATGAGATAGGGGCCTGGGGAAAACAGGGAGTGTTGGATATCATCTATGCATCTCTAGTTGTCTCTGCCTCTCCTTTTCGTTCCCATTGTTCCTTTTATTTCCTTTGCTTGCCTGCTTTTGTAACTGAATCAACAGGCCATAATGCACCAGAGGTTATGTTTGAGGAGGTACCTGTACTGCCCAACCCCTGAAGGATCAAGTCTGGGCTTATGTATGACTGTCTTTGCAGCCTGATCAGGCTGGTGATTTACGGTTGCCTCTTTTGTTCTATCCTTGGAGTGCCCTATTGTTTTGTTTTATGGCCCCTCTTTGGAGCAGCAAGAGGGCTTTCATCAGTGCCTGTACACCTTTACTGTTTATAATTGGCTGTCAAAGACCTCGCTCTCCTGATGGATCTGTAGTCATAAGCAATGCCAAAGACATAGTGTGAGTCTGTATAAACGCTAACCATTGTCCCTTGTACATGCTTGCATGCTTCTTCCAAAGCCCGCAATTCAGCTTCTTGGGCTGACTTGTAAGGTGGAAGGGGTTCAGCCTTGACCACATCATGTAAGAAGAGCACAGCATAACCTGTATAGAACCTGCCTTCTTGACCATACCTCAATCTATCCACAAAAAGTGCAAAATCAGGGTTGTCTAATGATTGATCTCCAACATGACTGAATCCCACTGTCTCCTGTAGTATTAGCTGTGCATTGCTAGAAGGAAAGCTAACAGAAGATCTCCCCCCTTCCTCTCCTTTTCCAGATGCAGCAAAGTAGGTGGGTTGAGGTTAGTGCAGTGCTGAACGGTCATGTTGTCTGGCATGAGTAGAGCACACTGTGAAATGCTGTGGACAAATGTTTGAGCTGAACCTGTGGCAGTATTGCCATGACATCATTGGGGCTGATACTGTCACAGGAAAATTGAAACCTAGCTCAGAACTTTTGTCTAGCATGGCCTGACCTGCTGCTAATGTTTTTAACACAAGAGGGTGCACCACAAGCAACAGGGCCAAGGGGTGCTGAGTAATATGCCATGGGGCATTGCTGACCAGGCCGAGCCTGCGTGAGGACAGTCACAGTGTGTCCACTCATTTCTGTATAGTACAGCCTGAAGGGCTTAGTATAGTCCGGTATCTCCAGGGCTAAGAGAAAAGAAAAAGAAAAAACAAATACTGGACCACAATTTTCAAGGTGTGAATTTTTTTCTCCAATGCCTTGTCAGTCAAGTGGAAAGGTTTACTGGGCAGGCAATCATCTACAAATAAATAGACTGCAGCTCTGTGTTTATCACTGCTTATCCTGAACTTCTGAGCTCATTAATAAAATTCCCAGAGCTGCAGTGAAAACTGACACTTACATATGCAAAGGCATACATAAGACAGAGCAAATGTGAGGATGAATTTCTACCAAAACAAAAGTGATGGGAGCAGATCTTGGCTTTTATATGAGGGAGCATAACAATAATATCTGGGAGAGAAAAAAAAAACTTGAATAATTCTTAAATAAAGCACCCTCCAATTCCCTTGGGCTCATTTGCAGGTTGAAATACACATTCCATCCTGAGCGGCCATTAGTTTCTTATGCATAGGGGAGAGAAATTTTCAACCCCAGTCAATATCTGCATTAGGAATAGGAGTTTAAGCAATATTTACAAAACCAACAGATCCACAGTACTTTTTGTTAATTACATTCTGCATCACATATTTTCCATTTACATTAACTAAGCAAAGAAAGCAACACACAAGACTGTCAAACCTACGAGAGCAATCTCTGCCTCCAATTGCATCACAGCTCAAACAATGTCATAACTTTCATCTGTGTGGTCAAGTCTTTCTCTCTCGTATGAATAGTAATAACCATATAATCCTCTACTGACCAACACACTACACACATAATGTTTACAGCGTGACATACAATTTTACTCAATTACTACTACTACCTCCCTCCAGAATTTCTCTTATCATAGACAAAAGTGAAAGGGAGAAGGAAAAAAACTTTAACTGTTTCTAATAGTAGAGCTGTACCACAGATTTCACAGTTAGTGTTAGTATCACTTTAATATTTTTTTCCATAATAGGAACACTCAGGTCTCACATAGAGGTTAAGTTGCCAGTAGATCTACCCTCTCTCCATGTTATTGCTGATACAAGTACACTCACTGGTTGGGGAATGAGCCTTTCAATCAACAACTTATTTCTCTTATATGACATTATCACACATTATCACAACAGTAACACCATTTAACAATTATACACACTTCAAAACAATCACAGTACTTACATTTACACAAATAACAACAAAAATATACCTTAAGATTTTTGTATTTTTCCTATTGAACTTCCCATATGCACAAACTGTTACTAGTACACTTTAATTTGCGTCATTCGTTTGTTACTTAAGCACAATCCACTATTTAACATTGATTCATACAACTTGTTTTTTTTTTCTCAAAACACTGCAAAGTTCTCCAGTAAGACTTGTACATTACAAGGTCAGTCACATTCTCCCTCCTCCCTTCCTATCTCTACTGCTGCCAGCTATTTTATCTCTTTTTATCCTGTCTCTCTCTGAAAGCCACAACACTTAGTCATCAGCTTTTCCATCTAAAGTCCATCTAAACGGCTATGGCTAATAACTAACAGCACTATACTGACCTTATTTTATAGCAAACATCACAGTATTAAAATAGACAACATCTCATCAAGACATGGAGGTCAAACAGTGGTTGCGTGTCATGTATGACAGACACCGCTTAATGAGAATTTTTCCACAGATTCTGCATTAACTTGCTTTATGTCATAGAGAGACATATACTGCATAGTAAGCCGTGTCTGCGGCCATGCCATTAATTTAGTGACATGAGCCACCCGAGACTCCAGATTACATTCTACTGGGGCATTACCCATTGCTTCATGAATGATAGGGTAGAAGGATAACCCCTCCCACCTCACCCACCATCGCATTGAAGCAGACAAAGTCCTCCAGATCTTTCCAGCAATTCTGGAAAGGGATTCTGAGTGGCAGGCACCCAGAAATCTTATATTGCTGACCTACCCTGAGGATACATCATCCATATTTTAGTCCCAGAAAAACCCTTTAAATACATAGGTATCTGAGACCACAGATTCACCATAGGGGGCGCAGTCCATTCACTATATACCCGACTCTGTTCCTCTGTGCTTTAAGGAAAGTTTGGAGTGAGTCAGGAGAGGTGTTTAATAAGTGCACAGTGACTAACTGCACTGTGCTAATTAGCATAACACTATCCTAACAAAAGTATTTTGACCCGCCAATCAGTGGATTTTAAATCATTTGCATTTGATATGTCCTAAACCGTGTTACATAAGTTAAATACCCTTGGAGGTGCCAACCATAGTTTGTGATGGGAACTGCATGCTATTATATATGTGGATTATGCCGCTGCACAAAAGCCATCCATCATGATGCGCAATGCATTGACCCATCGACAATAGCGCAAGGAGCGTTGTCATAGAACATTCTATGGAGTGATGAATCGCACTACTTCATCTTCAGACCAGATGGACTTACCTGGATGTGAAGGTAACTTGGGGAACATTGTCTGCCTGACTGTGTTGTGCCAACAGTTAAGTACAGTGAAGGCTCCAGTGTGATCTGGGGACGTTTTACATGACATAGTATCAGTCCGTTGATTGTAGTAGTAAGAACCATGAACCCTGTTAGCACAATATTTGCTAGTTGGTATGTTTTCAGCTTACAAATCACACACAGCATTGAATGTAATAGGAAGTTGTCTGATTTATTAATCAGCAGAAGTATTTATACAAAGAAATTTGAAAATGAGACTAGAAGATGCCTCACTTGTAAATAATTATAATTTATTCTAATTCATTTATTATCATTGGTTATTAGAACCTCAGCAAGTGCAGTGACGTCTGTCTGTAGGCAGGACTTCTCTCAGGTCGATTGAAGCTGTTTCTCATGAGATCCTAGTAAACAGCCTTGTTTTCCTCTGAATGTTTCTATGATAATATCTCAATCTAGACTAAGGAAAGAAGGAGAGATGGAGAAACACGGATACAGGATGTATTATGGCTTCTCTCACAACCCAAAGCTGTAAATTGACAGTAAAGACTATTTTGTGCTGCCAACAATGTGGCAATTCTTTGAGAATGGTCGGCCATACTTCCACCAAGACAACGTGCCTTGTCACAAATCCAACACTGTTTTACATTGTTTTAAGATTATGGATGTTCCACTATTGGACAGGCCTGAACAGGAATCCCAACCTGAACCCTACTGAACATCTTTGGGATGAAATAGAATGTCGGGTCAGGAAATATGCCAAGACAACAAACGTTAGCGGCAGCAGTAGTATGGTGCAAAAAATATAAAAAGATCTGTATTCTTTCATGATAACATTTTATCATGGAAGAATAAAGATCTTTTTATATTTTTTTGCACCATACTACTGCTGCCGCTAATGTTTGTTGTCTTAGATTGCTGTATTGGGATTCATTGTCCATGATCCCTGTAGTGGCTTTACAGATATACTGCCTCCCCTGGTAAGGGTGCTGGAACTGGGTGCTGCTGATAACCTGCTTGTGATACTTATTTGAGTCAGGAAATATGAACAGCGTCTATGTTCTTTGAGAGAGCTCACCAGATGTTTGCAGGATGAATAGAGGGAAATATCAGCTGAACTGTATCAGACATTAGTCAATAGTATGCTACAGAAAGTATTTGAGATCATTAGGGCCAAAGAAGCCCCACTAAGAATTACCATATGGAAATAAATTCTACTTTTTATTCTTCTGCAGGTCCAATTTCCTTTGGTAGGATAGTATATATCCATGGGGCACTAGAATACCCATGTATGAGTGCACCAGCCACCAGGGTGCAGTTATGGGAAATATGCTGTATGCCTTCCCTAAATAAACTATCTTTCACTATTTTACAATTCCGTTGGCCTAGTTGTACAAAATGTAGTGACCTGGCTAGTTTATCAGACTGATGGCAATTTAGTGTTTTTGATACTTATGGAGAATTTTACATCCAGTAAATAAAGGTTACGTTTTGGCTCCCAAATGGTTGTCAATCAACTGTGCTGATCAACGGTTGTGCTGCAACCGTGCATATTAGTATACCTCGGCTTTTAAATGGTACATCGTACCGTCTTGTCAGTCAGTGTGTGATTTTGATTGCATAGGTGAGTCAAGGCAATGCTCAAAGGGGCCAAAGCTTTGGGTCCAACAACCGACAGGCAAGTGACATGGAAATCACGATGTCAGATTTCTGGGTGTCAGACATAATTATGGACACTGTATGCAGTTTCTGGCTTATCTTCAGATGGATCCATAGTAAATTTACATTTGCTATTAGAAAAAAACTGAATATCCTGGAGGCTGTCATCACGGAAATCATCTTACAGGAGCCCATCTTCTATGCCCCCTTTCTTGTCTTAAAGAAACAATTCTTCTGTGCCCCCTTCCTTGTATGCTAAGCATAGCTCCATACATTTGGTGCCTGGTACTGCAGCTTAAGGTGTATTCACACTAGTGTTAGGGATTTCCGCTGCAATTCAAAAACAAAATAAAAATGGAATTCAATGTTTCAGAAGACTGAAAGGAGCTGCTGTCTGGCAAGCTGAGAAGGAGAGTAAGTGCAGAGCTGGGGAGAAAAGGCTGCTGATTGGAGATGAGCGAGTATACTCGCTAAGGCACATTACTCGAGCGAGTAGTGCCTTAGCTGAGTATCTCCCCGCTCATCTCTAAAGATTCGGGGGGCCTCCGCGGGTGACAGGTGAGTTGCGGGGGAAGGGGGAGGAGAGGGAGAGAGATCGCCCCCGCCGGCCCCCGAATCTTTAGAGACAAGTGGGGAGATACTCGGCTAAGGCACTACTCGCTCGAGTACTGTGCCTTAGCGAGTATACTCGCTCATCTCTACTGCTGACCTTCTGAGAGAGGACAGCTGGAGGGCAGAGTGTGGGCCAAGTTAAGCCGAGTGCTGAACTGTGAGGAAGGCCAGGAGATCTGCTGTCTGCATCAGCTTCCAAGGAAGATAGCAGTCACGCCACTGCCATAACCTGGTGGGGCAGCTGTATTGTGACAAGGTACCAAGAAGATCTGTGGTAGTATTGCAGATATGTACTAATGGTGACTGCCACGCAATGGAGCTGTAAGTAAGGCTGGCCTCAACACAAACACTAGGTATTCACATGGACAGGTACACCCATTGTTGAGGAACATAGCTAAAGGCTCATTGGCCCCCAACGCTACTTCACAGCTGTGTCTATCTTAAAATATCCAGGGTACAAGCCTAGAGACATATGTTTTGCTCACCCCACAGAAGGACATTATATTTAAAATACTTTGTGCGAGTGTATATATATATATATAATATGTATAATGTGTCATACTTGCGACCCACGCATGTCCCCTACAGGAAAAATTTAATGTAACGCTAAAGCCAGGGTGGGGGTTGGTGGTTTTGCATAAAAAGATGACATCGCAGCAAGCTGTGGTTACCCATCCTCTCTTTGCTTTCCCCCAAAGTGGCAGCAACCAACAGAATTTGGTGTACAACTTATAAAACCGCTACTCGTGGTCGAGTAGGGAATGATGGTATTGTTTTGTCGTAATGCCAGCTCTTAGCCAGGCCTAAACCCACTATGAGCAAAGTTCTTTTAGGGAATGGAGTTGTAATCCCTTCTCCTGTAGGGTGATGTAGTGCAGTGCAGGTGGTAATGGGTGAGAAGGTGCTACAGCAGACAGGGTAACGGTTGAACATTAAATCTCACGTTTATTTGTAGACTTCGTTAAGTAAACACTAACGGATATTTCTAGTTACAGGCAAACACTTCTGTAAAGGCTTTTGTGGAGTTAGATGATGAAGAATTCCTTCTTCCTTTCTATAAATCCAGCCTCTGTTTTCTATATAAGACTCTTTCACCATCTTTTTCTTTAAGGTTCTTTCTTTATCTTTCTTTTTTCTTTATTCAAATAATTTTTATTGAACATTTTTCATTTTTTCTAAAACATACAAATTCCCACACCCCAAGAAACAAATCAGAAACTCTATCTTTCTTTATATATGGAATTATTTTCTTTCTTCTCCTCATACAATTCTTCTTCCTTGATCTTTCTTGGTACTATAATCTTTCCTTGTACTTACTACGCCTCTCTTCTCACCGCACAGTAAACTCCTCTTTATTCCTCCTGATCTTCTCCTCTTTTCTCTGCAACTCAACTATTTTTTTTCCTGCCAGGAATCCTAACTGTCCACCCATGCGGGACTTTCCTTCATCCTCACCCAATCATGGGCCTCACCCAATCCCACTGCTGTTGCCATCCAGCAGAGTGGCCAATGGGAACAGGGCAGCTGACAGCCAAAGGGGGAATAGCGCGGTTGTCAGACAGATTTTAATTAACAGTGACATCTCCAGTCTCTAAAATCTCTAACGTTATAAAAATTTACATAGTAACATAGTTCGTGAGACCGAATGAAGATAATGTCATTCTAGTCCAGCCTGTTTATCCTCCTGTGTTATTGTTGATCCAGAGGAAGGCAAAAAAAAAACCAAAAGCAAAAGCCAATTAGCTCTTTTTAGGAAAAAATTCCCTCATGGCAATCAGACTGTTCCCTGGATCAACCCCTAATAGTTCCTACCTACCTGTGTATATATATATTTAAAGGCATACACACAAATAAAAACATTACCACATTAAACATTATGTAGTGTCCACTCCGAGCCACTACAGTAGTATTACAAAATGGCTATTCACATGAATGGCCGTCCTATTATACCAGAATGGCCAAAGGTCCAGCAAGAAGGAAGTCACTCTTACTCACAGATGGAAGTATGACGGGCACCCCTCCCGTGTTCATTGTGCACATTTATTTAACAGATATAAGTCATCAGCATTCTAACCTCATTCGCAATAACCTTCTCCGGAGGGTGAATATCAAAGCTATCAAATGCATTGGTCATATCCCAGCCATTTACAAAGCCGACACCGAGGTCCTTGAAGATGATCTCCATGATGAAATAATGAGCATAAGCATGAAAATCACCATATGTCTCAAAATCCCTGTTCATTGGACCCGTATTCTCAGTCTTAATGATCACTTTAGTCTCCGGGCTTCTCAGGAACAGACGCTCTATAGCGCGACGTATGTTATAAAGTCTCTTAATGAAGTAATAAATGGGGTAGGATCTGAAATGGGATCCAATCATCGGTATGATCACAGTTCGCTTATCACCCCTTATTAAGTCGATTTCACGCGAAATGGTGCGTTCCTCTTTCCATGATTGATACGAGCCGCAAAGAAAAGGGAAGGTGTGCCGCTTCCAAGACATTTTCATATTCTGCTTTACGTCCAGGTGGAAAAGTTGACGTGCCCAATCATCTTCATAAAGACTGAATTGTTGGAGTGCTGCAAAAAGATAGATAGATACATGAGAGAGATAGATGGATAGATAGATACATACATACATGAGATGGATAGATGGATAGATACATTCATATATACTTTCATATTAAAAAAAGCCATAACTTCCACCATAGGTTTTTTCTTCTTAGTTGGCGGTCAATGGGCTGTAAAACACATTAGAATGTTATTCTCTGGGTCAGCATGATTATGACTAGAGAGGAGCGAGCACCAAAATGCTCGGATGCTCATTACTCGAGTCGAACTTTTTGTAATGGTCGAGAGCTCGTTCCGAATATATGTGGTTTTTAAAAATGCGGTTTCTATTTTTGACAATAAAAACACTTTTTTAAAGTTCACAATGTGGAATAAATTACTGAATATTTTCATTGTTTTGGACATTATGAGCCCAGGAATACCTATTATGTGTACTTATTTATTTTTTGTTGTTTGATTTTCATTTTAAGTGTATTGAAGGGGATTCTTTTTAATTTACACACACACACACATATATATATATTAACTAATCTTTATTGAGCTTTTTTAAAACTATTTTTTAGTCCCTCAAGGGGAATTGAAGAAGTGGTCATTCAATCGCTAGCATAGTACACCGTGTAAAGTCTGTAATGCAGTGAACTAAGCATGTACTGACAGCTTATAAGACGCTGTTAGGGGAAAAGTCTGATAGGCCGAGCTACATGGTAGACATGGAGGTCTTTGCCAAGTCTCCTGCTGCCATGGAAACCCATTGTATCTACTTCACACGCAATCACTATTGATCAAGGCATGGAAGGTATTAAATGGTCAGCAATGGAAGCTTCTTCATTCTCAGCCATTACGCAAGGATCCCAGCTGTCATAAGCCCACCGAGACCCAACTCTTCCCAGAACAAGAGACCCGTGCCGGCTTAACCCCTTAGTGACCAGCCCATAGTGTTTTTATGTCCTGCCCAAGTGGACTTTATTCCCTGAGAACGTAAAAACATGTGTCCTGCAGGGAATAAAGTTATGTGAGCTATGGACGTGAAAGCTCCATGCTGTCGGTGCCTACAGGTATCTGACAGCATGGAGCTGTCATCCTGGGCTGCGGGTAGTCCCCTCCCGGCAATGCAATCGGCACTATCCAATGGATAGCGCCGATCTCAATAAAGGGAAAAAAAGTATTAAAAAGTGAAAGATTCAGCTGCCCTGATGGATTGTTTCCATCACTGGAGAGAAAGCTAACATCCACCAAGATTCCTCACAGGGAGAAGTCTTCACTTAAGCATAAACCATAAGAACAAAAAAAATTGGGTACAGCGCTCACAGGATCCGGGGTATAAAATTCAGGGATTGACAAGAATAAAGTATAAAAGTCCCGTCTTTAATATCAAGCTACGCGTTTCGGCTATCAGGCCTTTTTCAAGCTATACAGAAAAAAAAAGAGGTGCATATATATATATATATATATATATATATATATATATATAGTATACAATAAACAGCTCCTACCTTGTCAGACACCAACTGCATGTGGGCGCCGGTAGGAGGAGTTAGACCCGTGACACCATTTCCCTGTCACATGATCAATGAGTCACATGATACCATGGAACGCTCCAAGCGTTCCATTATTGCATAGTAAGGAATGCCTCACAGTGCGTTCCATTGATATTCTCACTAATCAAACTGTATCCATTCATAAAATAATCATACAATACAAATGCATAATGATTCATACATACAAAGTGTCATATTTTTAAAAAACAAAAAGATAGTCAAAATATATCTATACAGCAATCATGAAATTCCTTCTAAACATCACAGCAAAAAAAAAAAAAAAAAACCTTAGATTTTTTTCTAACTGTTCATTGAGACTCTGTGGAACCAGAGTCTGCAGTTGAAAAATCCAAAACATCTCCTTTTTGCGAAGTGTTTCCACTGAATTTATAAATATCTGCTCTACTGGAGTTATTTTAAAAAAATAAATAAATCTTGGTATTTCTATAGCGCCAACTCCACAGCGTTCAGCTGGCCTCATGCCACACGCTCACTTCATAGCCTCACCACCCTCATGTTTATTTATAAGTGCGTCTGCGATGAGGAGGAACCAGAGACATACACTGCAGAGGGTTGGCAGGGCCTGGCAGTGACCTCCTTTTGAAAGTGTGGGCGATAGCCCACAATGCTGATCAGAATTGATGATAAATTGACGTACGATCATCATTCCAATCCCGTACCACCTCCGTCTCAAAATTGTCAGGAGCAGCAAACGTGGGCATAAAGGGGACTCAGGTGCCAGCACTTCTATACATTACATCTCCACAATGCAGCAGCGCATACTAACACCAAAGATTGGTTTGAAGCCAGAGATGTTGCAAAAGTAGCCACCACAGGTATACATTGACCCTGGGAAAGTCTCATGAAATCTGTTTCGCTTTCTGTGAATGCTGCAATCCAGTATCTCAGATAACTGTGGTAATTTGTAGCACGAGAGATAATACATGCCGACCAACGCAGATCCCCAGACCCCAAGCAGGAGGAGGAGGAGGCATAATAAGCCGAGAAACCATGATCGAGGTAGGACCCACAATACTCTATATGGGAAGCAGGTGAGCGGGCCCTGGGTCAGCCTCAGTCCCAGCCTCCACCTTGTGTGACCCAAGGTGCCGTGAGTTACATAGCTATGGGAAATGCATGTATCCCCACACAATTCATTCTGTGTTGGTGTCAGATAGCAGAACACTGTAATAGAGGAAGACTTCTGCACCCAACCCAAGTCATTCAGTGTATTTGTGCCAGATAGCAAAAACACCGCAATGGGAATTCTTTGTGCACCCACAGCATAAGTAAGCCCCCTGCAACCCAGGGATAATATTAAACAGGAAGAAAAGAGAGTGTCCAAACATGGCAGAGTTTCACCCCGTTCAGGACCTCGACCCACACTTCTGCCCTAGTCATTCTGTGTATTTGTGCCAGATAGGTAAAACAAAGCAATGGAAAGTCTTTGTGCTCCCACAGCATAGGCGAGCCCATGAAACTCAAAGACAGTATTACACATAAAGAAATCAGAGTGCCCATACATGACAGAGTTTCACCCCGCCAAGGACCTCAGCCTCGGCCCACATTTCTGCCCAATGTCAGATAGCTGAGCAATTCATTGGGAAAGCCTTTGTGCACCCACAGTATAACCAGGAAGAAAGGAGAGTGCCCAAACACAGCAGAGTTTCCCCCCCCCCCCAAGGACCTCGGCCTCTGCCCACACCCTCAGCAATCATGGGCATAAAGTGGACTCGGATGCTAGTACAGCTGTGAACGTCTCATTAAATCAGTTACGATTGCTTTCATCGCTCCAAAGACTGGATGAACCACAAAGAAGTTCCATAGGCCAAACCTGGAGCAGTTGATTTCTCCCACCCAGGACCTTGGCCTCTGCCCACACCCTCAATAATCATGCGCCTAAAGCGGACTTGGATGCTAGTACAGATGTGAACGTCTCATTAATTCAGTAACGCTTCTTTTGTTTGGTCCAAACCAGTGTCTCAGATAACTGTGGTAACACGAGAGCAAATACATGTTGCCCAGCGCTGATCCCCAGACCCCAAGCAGGAGGAGGAGGTGGCATAATAAGGTTGAGAAACCATGACCGAGGTAGGACCCGCAATACTGTGTGTAGGAAGTACGTGAGCGGGCCCAGGGTCAGGCTCGGTCCCAGCCTCCATCTTGTGTGACCCAAGGTGCCGTGAGTTACATAGCTATGGGAAACCTTTGCGCACCCACAGTATATGTTGCAGGGTATAGGAGAACCCCTCAAACCTTTTGGTAGCAAATGTATAGGAAGGCCCCTCCAACCTTTTAGTAGCAAGTGTATAGGCAAACCCCTAAAACCTTTCACTAGCAAGTGTATAGGCGGACCCCTATAACATTTCAGTAGCAAGAGTATAGGCAAACCCCTCAAACCTTTCGGTAGCAAGTGTATAGACGGACCCCTGTAACATTGGTGTACCACGAGTATAGGCGAACACCTAAAAAACTTTGGTTACCAAGAGTGTAGGCAAAAGCTGGAAAAATTGGTTTAATAACAGTATAGGCCAGGGCCTGAAAAATTGGTGTACCAAGAATACAAGTGTACTCCTGAAAAATTGGTTTTCCCCCGAGGACAGGTGAAACCCATAATCATTTTTTAAAGATACAGCTCGTTGTTGCTTAATTTGTAACAGAGCCTGGAGGTAGCCCTCCAAAAAGATTGGTTTAAGTTAAAGTTTTAAAACTTTTAAAACTTTTAAAAATTGTAAAACTTTTAAACAGAGCCTTTTGGGCCACAGAAAAATTGGCAGTTCAGCGTGATGACATGCTGCTTTAGGAGGTGGAGTAATAATATCTGAGAGGGATTGGCTAATCTACTTTCCACTTTTTCTGTGGTGTTAGAGGATGCATTTTTGCAGCGAAAAGAAGCATAAGGTTCTGCTGCTTTCAGCAGGTGGAGAAGAGAAGTCTAGGGAAATGCAGCCTTTGTTCATTTTTATGAGTGTAAGCATGTCAGCGCTGGCAGTTGACAGGCGGGTAAGCTTATCCATGATGATTCCCCCAGCTGCACTAAACACCCTCTCTGACAAGACGCTAGCGGCAGGGCAGGCCAGCACCTCCAGGGCGTACAGCATCACTCTCATACCCCTTTCCTCTTCCAGACTGAGAGTGGAAGATTCTCCTTATACCATGGGTCTAGGAGGGTGTACACCCAGTAATCTATGTTGGCCAGAATGCGTCTAACACGAGGGTCAGGGGAAAGGCAGCCTAACATGAAGTCAGCCATGTGTGCCAGGGTCCCAGTACGCAACGCATCGGTGTCCTCACTAGGAGTATGACTTTCAGGATCCTCCTCCTCTTCAGCCCATACACACTGAACAGATAGAGGCAAGCAGCATGGGTACCCTCTGCAATGTGGCCAGCAGTCTCTTCCCCTACTCCTCCTCCTCCTCCTCCCCTTCCCCTCCTCCCCAAAAACGCGCTGAGATATAGACATGAGGGTGGTCTGGCTATCAAGCGACTTACTGTCATCCCCCATCTCCTGTTCCAACCACAAAGCGTCGGCCTGTATGCTTAGCAGCAAACTTCTCAGCAGGCAAAGCAGTGGGATAGTAACACTAATGATGGCCATATCACCGCTCACCATTGGCGTAGACACCTCAAAATTTCCGAGGATCTGGCAGATGTCTGCCATCCATGCCCACTCCTCCGTAAAGAATTGAGAAGCGTGACTACTATTCCGCCGCCCATGTTGCAGCTGGTATTCCACAATTGCTCTACGCTGCTCATACAGCCTGGCCAACATGTGCAGCGTAGAATTCCAGTGTGTGGGCATGTCGCATGGCAGTCGGCGCTCTGGCAGCTGAAACCGACGTTGCAGGGTCCTCAGGGTGGCAGCATCCGTGGTGGACTTGGGGAAATGTGCGCAGACACAGAGCACCTTGCCAAGCAGGTCAGACAAGTGGGGATAGTTTTTCAGAAACTGCTGAACCACCAGATTGGAGATGTGGGCCAGGCATGGCACGTGTGTGAGGCTGCCAAGCAGCAGAGCCGCCACCAGGTTACGGCCGTTCTCACACATGACCATGCCCGGTTGGAGGTCAGCGGCGAAAGCCAGAGGTCCATTTGCTCTGTCAGACCCTGTAAAAGCTCGCGGGCCGTGTGCCTCTTGTCACGTAAGCTGATTAGTTTCAGCACGGCTTGCTGATGCATGCCCACCGCTGTGCTGCCATGCCGCGCACTACCGACTGCTGGCAACATGCTCACATCTCTTAATTGAGAGGTAGACATGGTGGAGGAGGAGGAGGCTTTGGAGGAGGTGGCATAATACGCCGCAGATACCAGCACCCAGGTAGGACCCGCTATTCTGGCTTTGGGTAGGACGTGAGTTGTCCCAGGCTCTGACTTGGTCCCAGCCTCCACCAAGTTCACCCAATGTGCCGTCAGAGAGATATAGTGGCCCTGCCCGCCAGTACTTGTCCACGTGTTCGTTGTTAAGTGGACCTTCCCAGTAACCGCGTTGGTGAGGGCATGGTTAATGTTACGGGAGACGTGCTTGTGTAGGGTGCGGACGGCACACCGAGAAAAATAGTGACAACTGGGGACCGAAGAGCGCGGGACCGTCGCCATCATGTTTTTGAAAGCCTACGTTTCCACAAGCCTGTATGACAGCGTCTCCAGGTTGATTAATTTGGCAATGTGCACGTTTAAAGTGTGTGCATGCAGGTGGCGGCGTATTTCCACTTTTGCTCCAATGCTTGTGCTAGCGACAGCTGAACGCTGCACTGAGAGATATTGCTGGATGGAGTGGAGGTGAGGGTGTGGGTGCAGGCCAGAAGACGCTTGTGCCTGCGTCCTGGGTGGGGGATTGGATCTCAGTGGCAGGTTGGGGCACAGGGGAAGAGGCAGTGGTGCAAACTGGAGGCGGTGAACGGCCTTCGTCCCACCTTCTGGGGTGCTTTGCCATCATATGCCTGCACATGCTGGTGGTGGTGAGGCTGGTAGTGGCGGCTCCCCGGCTGATCTTGGTGCAACACAGGTTGCACACCACAGTTCGTCGGTTGTCCGCACTCTCACTAAAAAACATCCACACCTTTGAACACCTAGCCCTCTGCACAGAGGCTTGCCGCGAGGGGGTGCTGTGGGAAACAGCTGGGGGACTCTTCACTATCGCCCTGCCTCTACCCCTGGCCACTCCACTGCCTCTTCCAACCTGTCCTGCTGCTGCACTTGTCTCCTCCTCTGAAGCCCTGTCCTCAGTAGGCTTAGCCAGCCAGGTGGGGTCAGTCACCTCATCGTCCAGCAACTCTTCCTCCGAATCATCTGTACGCTCCTCTCTGATTTACCACCCTTACTACTACCTCACTGACAGACAACTGTGTCTCATCATCCTCATCCACAAAAAGCTCTTGAGACAGTTGACGGAGGTCCCTAGCCTCATTACCCGGACTCCGGGAACTTTCCAAAGGTTGGACATCGGTCACGACAAACTCCTCACGTGAGAGAGGAACCGTTTTTACCCACTCAGGGCAGGGACGCGAGAACAGTTCCTGGGAGTCTGCCTGCTCAGAATATGTTATTTTCATTGAGTGAGGAGACTGGGAGGAAGGAGGAGGAGCCAAAGTATTCAGATTTGCTGTCTCTAGGCCGGGAATAGTGGACTGCGTAAAAGACTGAGTGGTCGATACATTGCTGGATGCATTTTCTGCCATCCACGACAGGACGTGCTCGCACTGCTCTGTTTGTAACATAGGTCTACCACGTGGACCCGCAAATTGTGATATGAATCTGGGGAGCCTAGAAACTTGCCTCTCTCCTAATCCCTCAGCAGCCGACTGTTATTCACCCCGTCCAGAAACTTGGCCTGCACCCACACCCTCACTTGGACGCCCATGTCCTCGACCTTTACCCCTACTCCTCATCATGTTGGATTAAGGATAGAGCAGGGCCCAAATAAATGACTACTCTGTACAGCACTGACAACTGTGGCTAATTCACCGCACACAGAGACTTGTAGATAGCGGACGCTCTATGCTGTAACTTGAGAAAATTAACCCGCTGTCTTGCGCTGATATCTAGGGGTAATTTTACACTTACAGCGACTTTTAGATAAGAGAGGCTGTATGGAGTGGGAGAAGACTCTAAAGCCAGTGGATAGTGCTTGTAACTGCAGCTATCTCAACCTCGCAAAGGAAAGGGTATTGTAAGACGCTCTGCACAGCGGCAGAGCTGAAATACTTTGCAGTGGCCCAGGAAATATTAGAGTACTGTTTCGCGGTGAGACCTCTGCCTAATGCACTGCAGACTGAGAACAGTATAACTGAAAGGATCTGCAGAGGGCTAGATGCTTAAAAAAAAAAAAGGTGCACTACTGCTCCCAGCCAGCCACAACTCTAATCCACACGATGAGGAGTAGCCCTAATATGGACCATTGGGGTTCTTGACGACAGGATCCTACTCTAACACTATCTGTGTAAAAGCATCAGCACTTTTCCTAACCACTTCCAGCGTGTGTCTGAGGCGAGCCGCGGGCGGGATCAGTTTAAGTTCTCGACGGTCACCTGATCGGCCCAGCCACTCACTACTGTGGGGGGTGAGAGGGCTGGCACGTCACTGCAGGAAGTGGTAATGCTTTCCTCGCATGTTTATTGGCTAGAAAATGGCGCTAAACATGCGGGGAAGGGAAATGAAATTGACTTGAGTACCGCGAGGTGTTCATCTCGAGTAACGAGCATCTCGAGTACACTAATACTCGAACGAGTAGCAAACTCAGAAGAGCATGCTCGCTCATCTCTACTAATGAATAATTCTAAATCTAAAAATACAATATTGGTAGGATTAATAGTGGAGGTAAAATGCAAATTATAATTATTAAGATTAATTAAATGAACTAATTCCAATTCCCTACCCTCCCATATTATTAAAATGTCATCAATGAAACGTTTGTGGAAAGTAATACGAGGATCTAAAAACCTGCTCTCTTCAAAAAAAAACAAAACATATATTGCCGTACCATGCATCTGTTTATAAAAACTATTATAAATAAAATAATTTTTTTTTTTTAATGAATTAACCGTCATTAGTGGGTCATTAAAAAAGAATTAAATATAATTCAATCATTCAGCGCCTCATACAAAAATAATAAATAATTTCAAAGAAGTAAGTAATGACTCATCTGGTGCCCAGTGGACTTCTCTCGAAGGAGAAGCCATCGGCACCCGAAATCCACGATAGCCTCAAATGAACCTGACTCCAAAATCCAAACGTAGGAGAGACATCCCGGGGTTGCAGCCCTCGTCAGGCTGTGTATATCCAAAATAGATCCAAGGCAAAAAATACCCCCATGCTCCGGAATTCAGTTTTATTGCAACGTGTTTCGGCGGTACATAGCCGCCTTTCTCAAGCAATACATACATTTTACACAAAAAACACATCTATATAAACTCTATTAAAAATTTCTCTTACTTGCAAAAACCTGTTCTCGGTGGATGCCGTGTCCCGGCGCCATCTTGGCTTCACGAGGTCATCTCACGTGACGCTACACGTCATTCTCGTCACGTGATTGAACACGTCATAACATCTATATATATAAAACTAGCTGATATACAAAGCTTCGCCCGAGTTAATTTGGTACTGGTGTTTATCTGGTGTTCACACGGAAATCTTATGAAGTCGTGGTTACTTTAGAGATACCGGAAAAACATATGTTCACCATTTTGCGTAGTTCTCTGTGTTACCCAGGAAACACCACGGGAGGTAACCATGCGACGTTTCCTTTATATAAAATGACATCAGGAAGTGAGAGAATTAGATTCCATACGTAAAATGTGGACGCTAATTCTTTTGCGCTTAGAATTGAACAATCGAGGTGAGACCCATTAGCGTTTCCTATTTATGACATAATAAATGCTCGTGCCAAATTTCACATTTCTATGACACCGGAAAGTGAGAAAATTACATTCCGAACGTAAAATTTGGACGCTAATTCTTTTGCGCTAGAATTGAATATTCGAGTTAGGACCAATTAGCTTTTCCTATTTATGACATAATAAATGCACGTGCCAAATTTCACGTTTCTATGACACCGGAAAGTGAAAAAATTACATTCCGTACGTAAAATTTGGACGCTAATTCTTTTGCGCATAGAATTGAATAATCGACTTGGGACCCATTAGCTTTTCCTATTTATGACATAATCAATGCTCGTGCCAAATTTCACGTTTCTATGACACTGGAAAGTGAGAAAAATATATTCCGTATGTAAAATTTTGATGCTAATTCTTTTCCGCATAGAATTGAATAATCGAGTTGGGACCCATTAGCTTTTCCTATTTATGACATAATCAATGCTCGTGCCAAATTTCACGTTTCTATGACACTGGAAAGTGAGAAAAATACATTCCGTACGTAAAATTTTGATGCTAATTCTTTTGCGCATAGAATTGAATAATTGAGTTGGGACCCATTAGCTTTTCCTATTTATGACATAATCAATGCTCGTGCTAAATTTTAAGTTTCTATGTGAGAAAATTACATTCCGTACGTAAAATTTTGACGCTAATTCTTTTGCGCATAGAATTGAATAATGGAGTTTGGACCCATTAGCTTTTCCTATTTATGACATAATCAATGCTCGTGCCAAATTTCACGTTTCTATGACACTGGAAAGTGAGAAAAATACATTCCGTACGTAAAATCTTGACGCTAATTCTTTTGCGCATAGAATTGAATAATCGAGTTGGGACCCATTAGCTTTTCCTATTTATGACATAATCAATGCCCGTGCCAAATTTCGAGTTTCTATGGCACCGGGAAGTGAAAGAATTAGATTCCGTACGTAAAATGTGGACGCTAATTCTTTTGCGCATAGAATTGAATAATCAAGTTGGGACCCATTAACTTTTCCTATTTATGACATATTCAATGCCCGTGCCAAGTTTTAAGTTTCTATGACATTGGGAAGTGAGAGATTTAGATTATGTACGTTAAATTTTGACGCCAATTCTTTTGCGCTAGAATTGAATAATCGAGTTGGGACCCAATTACTTTTCCTATTTTGGAGATAATCTATGCTCATGCCAAAATTCATGTTTCTACGACATCGGGAAGTTGGAGAACTTTTGGCGAGTCAGTCAGTCAGTGAGTGAGTCAGTGAGTCAGTGAGGGCTTTCAGCTTTATATATATAGACTAGCTGATATGCCCGACTTCGCCCGAGTTAATTTGGTACTGGTGTTTATCTGGCGTTCTCACGGAAATCTTATGAAGTCGTGGTTACTTTAGAGATACCGGAAAAACATATGTTCACCATTTTGCATAGTTCTCTGTGTTACCCAGAAAACATCACGGCAGGTAACCATGCAACGTTTCCTTTATGTAAAATGACATCAGGAAGTGAGAGAATTAGATTCCATACGTAAAATGTGGACGCTAATTCTTTTGCGCTTAGAATTGAACAATCGAGGTGGGACCCATTAGGTTTTCCTATTTATGACATAATCAATGCTCGTGCCAAATTTCATGTTTCTATGACACCGGAAAGTGAGAAAATTACATTCCGTACGTAAAATTTGGACGCTAATTCTTTTGCGCTAGAATTAATTATTCGAGTTGGGACCCATTAACTTTTCCTATTTATGACATAATCAATGCTCGTGCCAAATTTCGCGTTTCTATGAGACCGGAAAGTAAGAAAATTACATTCCGTACGTAAAATTTGGACGCTGAGTCTTTTGCGCATAGAATTGAATAATCGAGTTGGGACCCATTAGCTTTTCCTATTTATGACATAATCAATGCTCGTGCCAAATTTCACGTTTCTATGACACCGGAAAGTGAGAAAATTACATTCCGTACGTAAAATTTGGACGCTAATTCTTTTGCGCATAGAATTGAAAAATCGAGTTGGGACCCGTTCGTTTTTCCTATTTATGACATATTCAATGCCCGTGCCAAATTTCACGTTACTATGTGAGAAAATTACATTCCGTACGTAAAATTTGGACGCTAATTTTTTTGCGCATAGAATTAAATAATGGAGTTGGGACCCATTAGCTTTTCCTATTTATGACATAATCAATGCTCGTGCCAAATTTCACGTTTCTATGACACTGGAAAGTGAGAAAAATACACTCCGTTTGTAAAATTTTGACGCTAATTCTTTTGCGCATAGAATTGAATAATCGAGTTGGGACCCATTAAAGGGGTTGTCCCGCGCCGAACCGTTTTTTTTTTTTTTTAACCCCCCCCCCCCCCCCCCCCGTTCGGCGCGAGACAACCCCGATGCAGGGGTTAAAAAAACAACACGCACAGCGCTTACCTGAATCCCGGCGGTCCGGCGTCTTCATAGTTACCTGCTGAAGATGGCCGCCGGGATCCTCTGTCTCCGTGGACCGCAGGGCTTCTGTGCGGTCCATTGCCGATTCCAGCCTCCTGATTGGCTGGAATCGGCACGTGACGGGGCGGAGCTACACGGAGCCGGCATTCTACACGAGCGGCCCCATAGAAGACTGCAGAAGACCCGGACTGCGCAAGCGCGGCTAATTTGGCCATCGGAGGGCGAAAATTAGTCGGCTCCATGGGAACGAGGACGCCAGCAACGGAGCAGGTAAGTATAAAACTTTGTATAACTTCTGTATGGCTCATAATTAATGCACAATGTACATTACAAAGTGCATTAATATGGCCATACAGAAGTGTATAGACCCACTTGCTGCCGCGGGACAACCCCTTTAACTTTTCCTATTTATGACATATTCAATGCCCGTGCCAAATTTTAAGTTTCTATGTGAGAAAATTACATTCCGTACGTAAAATTTGGACGCTAATTCTTTGGCGCTTAGAATTGAATAATTGAGTTGGGACCCATTAGCTTTTCCTATTTATGACATAATCAATGCTCGTGCCAAATTTCACGTTTCTATGACACTGGAAAGTGAATTAGATTCCGTACGTAAAATTTGGACGCTAATGCTTTTGCGCATAGCATTGAATAATGGAGTTGGGACCCAATTACTTTTCCTATTTTGGAGATAATCTATGCGTGTGCCAAAATTCATGTTTCTACGATATCGGGAAGTTGGAGAACTTTTGGCGAGTCAGTCAGTCAGTCAGTGAGTCAGTCAGTCAGTCAGTCAGTCAGTCAGTGAGTCAGTGAGGGCTTTCAGCTTTATATACATAGATTGAATGTATGTGTGTGTCTCTGTCTGTCTGTTTGTCCATTATGCGCTACCACACCATTCATCCGATCGCCGTGAAACTTTGGGAAGTTGTTGAGTACACTCCTGGGAAGATTATAGGCAAAGTACAACTATCCTACGATAAATGGCGCACGTGCGTGCGTCGTCGACAGTTACGACCCCCCCCCCCCCCCACGTAGATCGTTCGATTTCAATCATTGCCACCAATTCTCTCACTTCCAGTTGTCGTAGAAACATGAAATTTGACATGAGCATTGATTATGTCAGAAATAGGAAAAGTTAATGGGTCCCAACTCGATTATTCAATTCTATGCGCAAAAGAATTAGCGTTCAAATTTTACGTATGGAATCTAATTCTCTCACTTCCTGATGTAATTTGGCACGAGCATTGATTATGTCATAAATAGGAAAGATTAATGGGTCCCAACCCGATTATTTAATTCTAAGCGCCAAAGAATTAGCGTCCACATTTTACGTACGGAATCTAATTTTCTCCCTTCACGATGTCCTAGAAACATGAAATTTGGTACGGACATTGATTATGTCATAAATAGGAAAAGTTAATGGGTCCCAGCTCAATTATTCAATTCTAAGCGCAAAAAAATTAGCGTCCAAATTTTACATACGGAATCTAATTCTCTCACTTCCCAATGTAATAGAAACTTGAAATTTGATATGAGCATTGATTATGTCATAAATAGGGAAAGCTAATGGGTCCAACTCGATTATTCAATTCTAAGCGCAAAAGAATTAGCGTTCAAATGTTATGTACAGAATCTAATTCTCTCACTTCCCAATGTCATAGAAACTTGAAATTTGGCACGAGCATTGATTATGTCATAAATAGGAAAAGCTAATGCGTCTCAACTCAATTATTCAATTCTAAGCGCAGAAGAATTAGCGTCCAAATTTTACGTACGGAATCTAATTCTCTCACTTCCCGATGTCATAAAAACTTGAAATTTGGCACAAGCATTGCTTATACAATAAATAGGAAAAATGAATGGGTCCCAACTCGATTATTCAATTCTAAGCGCAAAAGAATTAGCGTCCAAATTTTACGTACGGAATCCAATTCTCTCACTTCCTGATGTCATATATATATATATATATATATATATATATATATATATATATATATATATATAATGAATGTATGTCTGTCTGTCTGTCCTTTATGCATTACTACATCATTTATCCAATCGCCATGAAACTTTGGGAAGTTGTTGAGTACACTCCTGGGAAGATTACTGGCATAGTACATCTATCCTATGATAGGTGGCACACGTGCGAGCATCATCAACAGTTATTCCCCCCTGACAAAGATCGTTTGATTTCCATCTCAAGCACGAAAGCAAAAGGCATTATGAGCAACGGGATGCGTGTTCAACTACAAAATGATGCATCCGCCGAACGTTTCGCAAGACAATTGCTGGATATTGAGAATGCTGAGGTAAAATGAAAGCTGTGCTGTGATTGGTTGCTATTTTTTATATTGCTGAGGCAGAATAAAAGTTGCGCTGTGATTGGTTGTTATTTTTCTTACTGCTGAGGTAACATGAAAGCTGCGCTGTGATTGGTTGTTATATATTATACTGCTGAGGTAACACGAAAGCTGCACTGTGTTTGGGTGTTATATATTATAAAGCTGAGGTAACATGTAATCTGCGCTGCGATTGGTTGTTATTAGAGATGAGCGAACACCAAAATGTTCAGGTGTTCGTTATTCGTAACGAACTTCCCGTGATGCTCGAGGGTTCGTTTCGAACAACGAACCCCATTGAAGTCAATGGGCGACCAGAACATTTTTGTATTTCGCCGATGCTCGCTAAGGTTTTCATGTGTGAAAATCTGGGCAATTCAGGAAAGTGATGGGAATGACACAGCAACGGATAGGGCAGGCGAGGGGCTACATGTTGGGCTGCATCCTAAGTTCACAGGTCCCACTATTAAGCCACAATAGCGGCAAGAGTGGGCCCCCCCCCCCTCCCAACAACTTTTACTTCTGAAAAGCGCTCATTAGCATGGCATACCTTTGCTAAGCACCACACTACCTCCAACAAAGCACAATCACTGCCTGCATGACACTCCACTGACACTTCTCCTGGGTTACATGCTGACCAACCGCCCCCCCTCCCCCCCACAGCGCACACCAAAGTGTCCCTGGGCAGCCTTCAGCTGCCCTCATGCCACACCACGCTCATGTCTATTTAGAATTGCGTCTGCCATGACGAGGGACCGCAGGCACACACTGCAGAGGTTGGCACGGCTAGGCAGCGACCCTCTTTAAAAGTGGCGGAGCGATAGCCCACAATGCTGTACAGAAGCAATGAGAAATAGAATCCTGTGCCACCGCCATCAGGAGCTGCACACGTGGGCATAGCAATGGGGAACCTATGTGCCACACACTATTCATTCTGTCAAGGTGTCTGCATGCCCCAGTCAGACTGGTAATATGCACCTTAACAGTAACCGCGTTGGTGGTAATGTGGTGGTGACTGCGGACCTAGTAGCACGGTTGTATTTTGTTGGTTTTCGGAATGTGGCCAGGATTAAGTAGGCCGTGGCGGGGGGATGGTGGGGGGGCTCTCTTGTAGTGTCGGTAAAGGTGAAATTCTTGGACTGCCACCAGACGAACCAATGCAAAGGCATTTGCCAACAATATTTTCCCTGTTGGAGGAGGAGGGGGATGTTTTTGAGGCACTACGTGTCCTCTCCACGTGTCCGTGGTTATATGCACCTTAACAGTAACCGCGTTGGTGGTAATGTGGTGGTGACTGCGGACCTAGTAGCACGGTTGTATTTTGTTGGTTTTCGGAATGTGGCCAGGATTAAGTAGGCCGTGGCGGGGGGATGGTGGGGGGGCTCTCTTGTAGTGTCGGTAAAGGTGAAATTCTTGGACTGCCACCAGACGAACCAATGCAAAGGCATTTGCCAACAATGTTTTCCCTGTTGGAGGAGGAGGGGGATGTTTTTGAGGCACTACGTGTCCTCTCCACGTGTCCGTTCCATGTCAGCAATAGTAGCACTCAAGACAGGCCCCAGTAACAATTCTGAAGCAGCAGTATAGCGGGAGCGCAGTCTTCGTTCCATGTAAGCAATGGTTAATGTGGCTTAAGTGGTAACTAGGCCTGTAGGCAGCCCAGTGTAACGAAAAATTGGTTCAAGTTAAAGTTCCAACGCTTTTAAGCGCATTGAAACTTATAAAAATTGTTAAGAAAAATTATTTGAGTGAGCCTTGTGGCCCTAAGAAAAATTGCCCGTTCAGCGTGATTACGTGAGGTTTCAGGAGGAGGAGCAGGAGGAGGAGGAGGAATATTAGACACAGATTGATGAAGCAGAAATGTCCCCGTTTTGGATGGTGAGAGAGAACGTAGCTTCCATCCGCGGGTGCAGCCTACGTATTGCTTACGTATCGCTGCTGTCCGCTGGTGCAGAACAGAAGTCTGGGGAAATCCAGCCTTTGTTCATCTTGATGAGTGTTAGCCTGTCGGCACTGTCGGTTGACAAGCGGCTACGCTTATCTGTGATGATTCCCCCAGCCGCACTAAACACCCTTTCCGACAAGACGCTAGCCGCAGGACAAGCAAGCACCTCCAGGGCATACAGCGCGAGTTCAGGCCACGTGTCCAGCTTCGACACCCAGTAGTTGTAGGGGGCAGAGGCGTCACCAAGGATGGTCGTGCGATCCGCTACATACTCCCTCACCATCCTTTTACAGTGCTCCCGCCGACTCAGCCGTGACTGGGGAGCGGTGACACAGTCTTGGTGGGGAGCCATAAAGCTGGCCAGGCCCTTAAAGACTGTTGCACTGCCTGGGATGTACATGCTGCTCGATCTACGCACATCCCCTGCTACCTTGCCCTCGGTACTGCGCCTTCTGCCACTAGCGCTGTCGGCTGGGAATTTTACCATCAGCTTGTCCGCAAGGGTCCTGTGGTATAGCAACACTCTCGAACCCCTTTCCTCTTCGGGAATCAGAGTGGGCAGGTTCTCCTTATACCGTGGATCGAGCAGTGTGTACACCCACTAATCCGTCGTGGCCAGAATGCGTGCAACGCGAGGGTCACGAGAAAGGCATCCTAACATGAAGTCAGCCATGTGTGCCAGGGTACCAGTACGCAACACATGGCTGTCCTCACTAGGAAGATCACTTTCAGGATCCTCCTCCTCCTCCTCCTCAGGCCATACACGCTGAAAGGATGACAGGCAATCAGCCGGTGTACCGTCAGCAGCGGCCCAAGCTGTCTCTTCCCCCTCCTCCTCATCCTCCTCATGCTCCTCCTCCTGTACGCGCTGAGAAATAGACAGGAGGGTGCCCTGACTATCCAGCGGCATACTGTCTTCCCCCGCCCCCGTTTCCGAGCGCAAAGCAGCTGCCTTTATGGTTTGCAGGGAATTTCTCAAGATGCATAGCAGAGGAATGGTGACGCTAATGATTGTAGCATCGCCGCTCACCACCTGGGTAGACTCCTCAAAATTACCAAGGACATGGCAGATGTCTGCCAACCAGGCCCACTCTTCTGAAAGGAATTGAGGAGGCTGACTCCCACTGCGCCGCCCATGTTGGAGTTGGTATTCGACTATAGCTCTCCGTTGTTCATAGAGCCTGGCCAACATGTGGAGCGTAGAGTTCCACCGTGTGGGCACGTCGCACAGCAGTCGGTGCACTGGCAGCTTAAAGTGATGTTGCAGGGTGCGCAGGGTGGCAGCGTCCGTGTGGGACTTGCGGAAATGTGCGCAGAGCCGGCGCGCCTTTACGAGCAGGTCTGACAAGCGTGGGTAGCTTTTCAGAAAGCGCTGAACCACCAAATTAAAGACGTGGGCCAGGCATGGCACGTGCGTGAGGCTGCCGAGCTGCAGAGCCGCCACCAGGTTACGGCCGTTGTCACACACGACCATGCCCGGTTGGAGGCTCAGCGGCGCAAGCCAGCGGTCGGTCTGCTGTGTCAGACCCTGCAGCAGTTCGTGGGCCGTGTGCCTCTTATCGCCTAAGCTGAGTAGTTTCAGCACGGCCTGCTGACGCTTGCCCACCGCTGTGCTGCCACACCGCGCGACACCGACTGCTGGCGACATGCTGCTGCTAACACATCTTGATTGTGAGACAGAGGAGGAGGAGGAGGAGGAGGGTGCTTTAGTGGAGGAAGCATACACCTCCGCAGATACCAGCACCGAGCTGGGGCCCGCAATTCTGGGGGTGGGTAGGACGTGAGCGGTCCCAGGCTCTGACTCTGTCCCAGCCTCCACTAAATTCACCCAATGTGCCGTCAGGGAGATGTAGTGGCCCTGCCCGCCTGTGCTTGTCCACGTGTCCGTAGTTAAGTGGACCGTGGCAGTAACCGCGTTGGTGAGGGCGCGTACAATGTTGCGGGAGACGTGGTCGTGCAGGGCTGGGACGGCACATCGGGAAAAGTAGTGGCGACTGGGAACTGAGTAGCGCGGGGCCGCCGCCTCCATGATACTTTTGAAGGACTCCGTTTCCACAACCCTATACGGCAGCATCTCAAGGCTGATGAATTTTGCGATGCGGACGGTTAACGTTTGAGCGTGCGGGTGCGCGGCGGCGTAATTGCGCTTGCGCTCGAACACTTGCGCAAGCGACGGCTGAACGGTGCGCTGAACTACACTGCTGGATGGGGCCGAGGACAGCGGAGATGAGGGTGTGGGTGCAGGCCATGAGGCGGTAGTGCCTGTGTCCTGAGAGGGGGGTTGCATCTCAGTGGCAGGTTGGTGCACAGGGGGAGAGGCAGGGGTGCAAACCGGAGGCGGTGAACGGCCTTTGTCCCACCTTGCGGGGTGCTTGGCCATCATATGTCTGCGCATGCTGGTGGTGGTGAGGCTGTTGGTGTTGGCTCCCCGGCTGAGCTTTGCGCGACAAAGGTTGCACACCACTGTTCGTCGGTCGTCAGGCGTCTCTGTGAAAAACTGCCAGACCTTAGAGCACCTCGGCCTCCGCAGGGTGGCATGGCGCGAGGGGGCGCTTTGGGAAACACTTGGTGGATTATTCGGTCTGGCCCTGCCTCTACCCCTGGCCACTGCACTGCCTCTTGCAACCTGCCCTGCTGATGCCCTTGACTCCCCCTCTGAAGACCTGTCCTCCTGAGTAAGCGTTGCACACCAGGTGGGGTCAGTCACCTCATCGTCCTGCTGCTCTTCCTCCGAATCCTCTGTGCGCTGCTCCCTGGGACTTACTGCCCTTTCTACTACCTCACTGCAAGACAACTGTGTCTGATCGTCATCGTCCTCCTCACCCACAGAAAGTTGTTGAGACAGTTGGCGGAAGTCCCCAGCCTCTTCCCCCGGACCCCGGGAACTTTCGAATGGTTGGGCATCAGTGACGATAAACTCCTCTGGTGGGAGAGGAACCGCTGCTGCCCAATCTAAGCAGGGGCCCGAGAACAGTTCCTGGGAGTGCTCCCGCTCCTGAGCAGGTGTTATTGTAGTGGAGTGAGGAGGCTGGGAGGAAGGAGGAGCAGCAGACAGAGGATTCGGATTGGCAGCAGTGGACGGCGCAGAACTGCGGGTAGACGATAGGTTGCTCGAAGCACTTTCTGCCATCCAGGACAGGACCTGCTCACACTGCTCATTTTCTAATAACCGTCTCCCGCGTGGACCCATTAATTGGGCGATGAATGTGGGGACGCCAGAAACGTGCCTCTCTCCTAATCACGCAGCAGTCGGCTGCGACACACCTGGATCAGGAGCTTGGCCTGTGCCCACACCCTGACTTGGCCCTCCGCGTCCTCGGCCGCGTCCACGTCCTCTAGGCCTACCCCTACCCCTCAGCATGCTGTATTACCAGTGATTTGATTTCACAGGCAGGAAATAAATTGGCGCAAGACTGCAGGCCAAATATAATTTTTGCCCTTTTTGGAAAACGAAAGGCCCCACTGCCTCTAGTGAATGAATTATCTAAGTTTAATAACTGTGCTGTGTCCCTGCTTATGTGTCACAGAACGTGAGGGTAGCAGAGTTATTATAACTCTGGCAGAGCAGGTATTTTTTTTCCCAATTAAGGAAAGCAAATGGCGAAGCCAGCAGTAAAGCGTAGCTGGGTGCGTATGATTTAGCACTGTTCTTCACGCAGCTCACACGTCTCCACCGCCCGTAAGGACGGACAGAGGCTGGACAAATAGATTTGTTTTCAGTTTTTTCCCACCAAAAGGCAGCACTGCATATATTCTATGAACATGAGAAGTTTAATAACTGTGCTGTGTCCCTGCTTATGTGTCACAGAACGTGAGGGTAGCAGAGTTATTATAACTCTGGCAGAGCAGGTATTTTTTTTCCCAATTAAGGAAAGCAAATGGCGAAGCCAGCAGTAAAGCGTAGCTGGGTGCGTATGATTTAGCACTGTTCTTCACGCAGCTCACACGTCTCCACCGCCCGTAAGGACGGACAGAGGCTGGACAAATAGATTTGTTTTCAGTTTTTTCCCACCAAAAGGCAGCACTGCGTATATTCTATGAATAATAACTGTGCTGTGGCCCTGCCTATACAATTCTTTCCCTGCAGTATCAATGGAGGGTGGAATGCTCTGCAGAGGCGATTTTGAGAAGCCCAAAAAAAATGCAGCACAGCTAACAGCAGCCTGGACAGTACTGCACACGGATAAATATGGCCCTAGAAAGGACCGTTGAGGTTCTTGAAGGCTACACTCACTCCTAACACTCTCCCTGCCTATGCAGCACTTCTGTCCCTAATGCCGGGTGCAACGGTCTGCAGAGGCGATTTTGAGAAAAAAAAAAATCCCACTGCTAACAGCAGCCAACACACAGCTATCAGTGGCCCTAATAAGGACCTTTGGGGGGTCTTGAAGCCTACACTAACTACCAATTCTTTCCCTACAGCAGCTCCGGTATAAACAGCACTGTCCCTCATCTAACTCACCAGGCATCTGAGGCGAGCCGCGGGAGGGGCCGACTTTTATATTAGGCGAACACCTGATCTCGCCAGCCACTCACTGCAGGGGGGTGGTATAGGGCTTAAACGTTGCAGGGGGAAGTTGTAATGCCTTCCCTGTCTTTCAATTGGCCAGAAAAGCGCGCTAACGTCTCAGGGAAGGAAGTGAAAGTAACCAGAACACCGCATGGTGTTCGTTACGAATAACGAACATCCCGAACACCCTAATATTCGCACGAATATCAAGCTCGGACGAACGCGTTCGCTCATCTCTAGTTGTTATATATTATACCACTGAGGTAACATTAAAGCTGCGCTGTGATTGGTTGTTATCTATATATATATATAAACACGAATGTATGTCTGTCTGTCTGTCTTCGCAGCAACGCGCGACGGGTAAGCTAGTTTTAGATAAAACTTGGTATCACTTAACATATTTAGATTTACCCTATGATAATGTTCCCTACCCATGAATCCCCCCCCCTTATCTGCTTTTTTTATGATTAAGTTATCCTGTCCCCTCAAATTATTCATTGTTGCCCTCTCTATTACTGTAAGATTGTGTTTTATTTTACATCCTAGTAAAATTATTAAGAGTGTTTTGAATAATTCAATAGAAGGTCCTCTGGACTCTATGGGATAAAAATTACTAACAAGTTTTAAGCTGGTGGGGATAGGATCGTCTGAATTGAATTGAAGGTATTTTATGATTGCTGTATAAATTTATTTTGCCTTTTTTTGTTTTTTAAAAATATGACACTTTGTATGTATGAATCATTATGCATTTGTATGATATGATTATTTTATGAATGGATACAGTTTGATTAGTGAGAATACCAATGGAACACAATGTGAGGCATTCCTTACTATGTAATAATGGAACGCTTGGAGCGTTCCATGGTATCATGTGACTCATTGATCATGTGACAGGGAAATGGTGTCACGGGTCTAACTCCTCCCACCGGCGCCCACATGCAGTTGGTGTCTGACCAGGTATGAGCTGTTTATTGTATACTATATATATGTGCCTCTTTTTTCTGTATTGCTTGAAAAGGCTTGATAGCCGAACCGCGTAGCATGATATTAAAGACGGGACTTTTATACTTTATTCTCATCAATCCCTGAATTTTTATATCCTGTGAGCGCTATACCCAGTTTTTTTTTTGTTCTTATGGTTTATATTTACTAAACCAGATGTGTCAGGAGAGCTGGAAGACCCATTGTGAAATGAGTAAAATATCGTAATGTTTTAGGAGGAACAAAAATACAGAGTGTTCCATTCAAACCTCCCACATTTTATCCAGAATGCATTACACAGAATCAATAACCAGAGGTACTTAGCTGACAGGAGTCCGCTGCCTCATGAAACAATAACCGGCACCCCTGTAAAGGAAGACCCCAAATAAATACATTTCCATAATAGCTGATTGGTTGGCTAGGATAAACAACTTCCTGTGGGCCAATCAGTCCATAAACCACAAGAGATGTTGTGGCCACATTGTGAAAAAAGGGCCCATTATACATTATACATGGAACCCACTGAGCGATTTCCAGCAGACAAAGTCTCATGGACCTTCTGAGGGACAGAAAGAAGGCACTCATAGACGCCCAGTGCTAAAGGAAAGGGTGCATGCTGCAAAGATGCCGCTACATGCATCGGGGCTAAAGTTGTGATATCACCCAGGCTCGACTTCCTGATTGTGGCTGATGTGCCACAACATAATTATATCACAGATCAGGATCTCAAATCATGGAAATCATTCACTGTAGTCATGGATACACGGTTCTTTATGTATCCAGAGGAAGAAATCCAGCAGAGCAGGATATGGTGAATGGGGCGACCACCATATTAGTCAACCGCATCTAATCCAGCGATCTAGAAAAATGTTATTGAGAGAACTCTGAACAGACATACTCCAATGTGAGAGAGACCTATCTTGCTAAAGATGATGTGAGGTTAAAGATAAGTTATTTGGGGTTACATGAACTGTTCCAACATGTCAGTAGTTATATGGGACCAGTTACTATACGCTCACTAAAAAAAAAAATCAGACTGCTACCTCTGATTGGCTGAGCACTGTGACCAATCAGAGGCAGCCCATTCAGCAGGTGGGGATTTTAAATCCCCGTCTGCTGAAAGCTATTCATATCAGTCTCGGCACCTGGCCTTCGGAAAGGTGAGTATATATTTTTTTACATTTTTTACACATTTTAGGGATGATTTTGAAGGAAGGGCTTATATTTAAAGCCCTTCTCGAAAATCACTGCAGGGTTTCCCGGCAGCCTATTGCTTTCAATGGAGCAGTTTGTAGTGCCGACTCCATTAAATTCAATGGGAAAACATCATGCTCCTGTGCCACAGCTGTCACAGCTGTGCCAGAGGATTGCGATCTTCACTGTATGTTATAAATGGGGCCGCCAGCCCACTTGGGGACAAGGTGAAACCCATGGATGTCACAGCATCCAGGGGTTTCACATCCAAAAAAGATGGATCCGCAGTTACCTGCATTTTAAAATCTGCTGCCCTATATTTACCGCTGTGCATTTTTGTGCACGGATGAATATCGGGCATATGACCGCTGCTGTTGAAAAGCATTGGTTCTTAATACATGCGGCTCGCAAACGCAGGTAACATACACACATAAAAACGCATTCCTCAAGCTAACCCCTATTTGTACAAGTTTCGTATCTCCTTCCTTCTTAGAAATCATGTGTTTTAGTAGTAACAGACACTTTAAGGCGTTAACATGTGTTAATCATTAGAAACTAGAACCTATCCTGAGTTCTTATGACTTTAAGGTCAAATGTCCACTGGCACGCACAAATTCCGTGCAGGGAATCTCGCATCGAAACTGCCCGTGCCTGCAGCCATTGGCATTTTTTTACCGTTCCTGAGGTAGTGTGGGTCTTCTCCGTCCATGGACTTTTCTTTTCTTCTGCACTACGGATGCACTCGGCACGCCTACCGGCTTGCCACGTGCATGCGCAGTGCTTTTCTTTTTAAACTCCTGTTTTTCTGCGTATCCGCAACACGCACACATTGTCAGCTGCAGGTGTGCTGCGGATCGGATGGCTTCCATTGACTTCAGGATCTACAGAAAATTGACGCATGCTGCAATTTTCTCCCACACGTGCGATCCGCAGGCTCGGTAAAAATGACATCTGCATGCTTTTAAATTATATGCAGACACTAATGAATCCCTATGGGATGCCCCAAATCAGATCCGCGCAAGGACACAAATCAAATCCGCCCATCTGCTCATTGAGTATGTATCTCTAACTTTATGTCATTTTGTGTATGTAAGGTAACCAATCAGATGTAAATATGATTACCCTTCTATACACTCCTTTTTGTGATGCAATGCTTTGTCTGTAAAAAGCTATGTTACTTCCTGATAAAACACAGAAGCATATTGCCTTTGATACAGTTCTGTGTCATTGGCTCTATTTGCGCGGACGCCTTCTCAAATACATAGAATCCTAGAATGGTAGAGTTGGAAGGGACCTCCAGGGCCATCGGCTCCAACCCCCTGCTCAATGCAGGATTACTAAATCATCCCAGACAGATGTCTGTCCAGCCTTTGTTTGAACACTTCCATTGAAGGAGAACTCCCCACCTCCCGTGGTAACCTGTTCCACTCATTGATCCCCCTCACTGTCTAATATCTAATCTGTGTCTCCTCCCTTTCAGTTTCATCCCATTGCTTCTAGTCTTTCCTTGTACAGATGAGAATAAGGCTGATCCCTCTGCACTGTGACAGCCCTTCAGATATTTGTAGACCGCTATTAAATCTCCTCTCAGCCTTCTCTTCTGCAAACTAAACATTCCCAGATCCTTTAACCGTTCCTCATAGGACATGATTTGCAGACCGCTCACCATCTTGGTAACTCTTCTCTGAACTTGCTCCAGTTTGTCTATGTCTTTTTTAACCCCTTAATGACGCGGCCCATTTTCTTTTTCTATTTTTGTTATTTCCTCTCCCCTTCAAAAAAATCATAACTCCTTTATTTATCCATCGACGTCGCTGTATGAGGGCTTGTTGTTTGCGGGACGAGTTGTATTTTTCAATGGTGCTATTTATTGTACCATATAATGTACTGAAAAACTTTTTAAAAATTCTAAGTGGAGTAAAATGAAAAAAAAAACGACATTTTGCCATCTTTCAGTGCGTCTTGTTTCTACGGCGCACAAACTGCAACAAAAGTGACATGATAACTTTATTCTATGGGTCCGTACGATTACTACGATACCAAACTTGTATAGGCTTTTTTTTACTGTACTACTCTTTTTTTTCAAAGCATTTAATTTTTTTTCAATTATTTTCTGCGGTCAGTTTGTGCACACAATAGCTATTTTATTTTTCCGTCGACTTAGTTGAGGGCTCATTAGGGCTCATTTTTTTCGGGATGTCCTGTAGTTTCTGATAGAACCAATTTGAAATACGACTTTTTGATCGCTTGTTATTGCGTTTTTTCTGGGAAACTAAAAAAGTGCATTTCTGGCGTTCTTTTTTTTTTTTCGAACAACGGGAAAAATAATGCACTACTTTGATAGATCGGACTTTTATGGACGTGGCGATACCAAATACATATTTTTATTTTATGATTTAGATTTTTTGATAATAGATATGGCAAAAGGGGGGGGGGTGATTTAAACGTTTATAACTTTTTTTTTTTTTACAATTAAAAAAACTTTATTGATTTTTTTTTTTTACTTTACTTTAAAGTCCCCCTGGGAGACTACAACCAGCGATGCTTTGATCGCTCCTGCAGTATGACGTAATGCTATAGCATTACGTCATCCTGCCATTTAACAGGCAGTCTATCAAGCCACCCCACGGGGATGGCTTGATAGGCAGTCTGCTAAGGCAGCCCTGGGGCCTTTTTAGAAGGCCCACGGCTGCCATAACACCTGCATGGCTTCCCCGATCTCACCGTGGAGGGCTGTACGAGACCCCCGAGCTATGAGAATTGACAGCAACATTTAAATCGTTAATAGCCACAATCGTCCGAACGGCCGATAGCGGCTATTTCCCGCGGGTGTCAGCTGTAATAAACAACTGACGCCTGCACTGTGTGAAGAGAGGTTGCCCCGCAACCTCTCTTCATACATACTCCGCAGCTCCATGACGTACCCTTACGTCATGGAGCAGGAAGGGGTTAAAGTGGGGTGCCTAGAACTGGACACAGTATTCCAGATGAGGTCTGACTAAGGAGAAGTAGACTGGGATAATGACCTCACGTGATCTAGACTCTATACTTCTCTTAATACATCCCAGAATTGTGTTTGCCTTTTTGGCTGCTGCATCACTTTGTTGGCTCATGTTCAGTCTATGATCTATTAGTATACCCAAGTGTTTTTTACATATGTTGCTGCTTAGCCCAGTTCCTCCCATTCTGTATGTCCTTTTCTAATTTTTCATGCCCAGATGTAAGACTTTGCATTTCTCCTTGTTAAATACCATTCTGTTAGTCACCGCCCACTGTGTAAGCTTTTTTAGATCTTTTTGAATATTCTCTCTCTCTCTTCCATAGTGTTAGCTATCCCTCCTAGCTTTATGTCATCTGCAAATTTGATCAGTTTCCCATCAATTCCCTCCCCCAGATCATTTATAAAATTGTTGAACAACACTGGGCCTAGAAGATATACAATTTGGAGCAGACAGTGAAATCAGAGGGACCCATTGGGGTTCCGGTAACTCACTTTAGCGCTAGTTACAGCTTTCCAGCATTCTCCGAACCTCCACATCTGACCAATATCCAACACATTACTTAGCATGACCCTTCCATTGTCCGTGATGTAATTTCAATGGGCTGACAGTTTGGCTCATTTCAATAACTAAACCAGCCCCCCTCCTCTGCTTCAGCGATGATGGTGACAGAAGGGGGCCAGCTTAGTTGTTGAAATGAGCCTAACATCCAGATCCCTGCAATGATATTAGGGGCATTGGAAGGGCCATACCAGATGATCTAGTATTAGAACTGGTCTAGAAGTGGAGGTTTCAACACAGCTGGAGCCAGATAAGTATTTCCCCCTCCAGTAAACCCCTTACCACCCCTGGACGTATATAGTTTTTTTTTGTTGTAATACTTAGGGCTCCTGCACATTTGCATTTTTCTCGTGATTGTCAATGAGACTTTCTAATGTTAAAAACGCATTGCACAAAAATTGCAAAGTACCAACTTGTGATGCGTTTTTAACATTAGAAAGTCCCATTGACAATCGCGTGAAAAAAAACGCACAAGAAAAACGCAAGTGTGCAGAAGCCCTTAAAGAAACAATAAAACATTTGGATAAAAACTAGATGGTAGAATTGCTTTTTTTTTTTAATTCACTCCACTTAGCAATTTTTTCAGGTTTTTCCTTATATTATATGGTACATTAAAAGCACCATTGAAAAATACAACCTGTTACACAAAAATAAAGCCCTCAGACAGCGATGTAAATGGATAAATAAGAGTTACCATTTTGAAAAAAAAATGGAAACGTCATTAAGGGGTTAACACATTTGGGATTCAAACTTTCAGTATTTACTCCTTTTTGAGAAATAAAACGTACTTTTGATTCTGCCCACAATGTGATGATACCACTGCCTTATGGTGGAGTCTCCGAACATGTGAATAAACTTCCCCTTCAGGCACTTGTCCAATTCTTCCAGGCTGCTATATGTCAGAGTGCTGCACCCCTTCGGATACCACATGTTCTTCATAGCATATCCGCTGGGATACTCCAACTTCAGGCCAATTTTGCATCTTTCTTCAACGGAAATATTCTCTGGTAAGATAAAATCACCGATACACAATCCATGATAATGTTAGGGTAATGAATATGATGTTAAGGCTGGGGGTCCCTACGCCAGCCCTCTCCCGTGTCCCTACCTACTTGCCCCCCCAGGGCTAGGCCTGAGGGCGACAACTGGGCGACGGTCCTTGCGCTGCACTAGGGACAGGGACCCCATGGAAAAAAAGGACAGGGAGACTGGCAGGTGGGTACCGCGTAGCAGACAAGACGTAAACAACAAGCAAACAGAGAGAAGTTGGGAAACAGGCCGGGTCAATCCAGAAAGGCACGTGCGCAGTACAGGAGGACAAACCAAAAACAGAATCAGAATAGAAGCCGAAGTCAGAACACAAGTAGTCAGGTCAAACAATGCCGGTGTAGGCAGACGGAATCAGAACCAAACACTGGCAACCAGTGTTTGGCCCAGCCAGGTATATAAGCAGAACTCCCCACCCAGAGGGGCAGGGAGATGTCACATGACACCAGAGGGAATCACAAGGTCGCCTCCCTCGGGAGGCACACACTGACCAGAGCGCACTACATGGGCACGCCGCCCTGACCAACCACCAGAGCGGGGGAACCCGAACATGGCCGCCAGGCCAGGCACCCGCAGCTCCAGAACGAGCATTCCTTCCGCCTCACCTGCACACCGGCGCCCCTAGTGGAAACCCCATCTCTAAAATATGACTCAATGTTCTATCCTATGCGTACTCATTTTGTATGCCTGTAGCCATCTTGTGTTTATTTTCACTTTATTTATTTGTCCTCTTTCTCCAGGATTTATGGATATTAAATGGTTATTTAATAAGCCTTCAGTGAATCACTAAGGCCTTGGTTCCAGAATTTAGCTACTGTGGCATTTAGGCTGGCTAGCGGGTCAAACTGACATGTTCCTCGCTGTTCACATGTTCCTAAACATTCTCTCTAAACAACTTATTGTTTAGATTTATTGTTCCAAGAAGCTAATGATGTTCAACTCTGCGCTGGCGCGTGTTTGGTTGGCATTTTAGATGTTAAATTCCTTATCATCTGGCAGCATTTATCACACATGCTGGCAGTTCATGCAGGGATCCAGTCACTTGCCATATCTTTGACACATAGCAGTGTACTGCTGCATGCTAGCGCACATCATTTGCAGCAAGTGTTAGGCGTGACCCTGATATTTGTGCATAATCAGCAAGGCAGGATATTGTTTCTCTTAGACCAGTTTTGTCTATTGTATTAACTCTGATCTTTTTAATTCATTGCTCCTCTAATATATTGTATTATATATCAATAAAAGTTGCTTTTTAAGGGGACCCAACTGAGGGTTTCAGCTTATGGCAAAGGCTGTGCTGGGATTGGGTACCAGTTCCTGTTTTGGCTGCACCCTGTTTGCTAATTGGACTTCCTATATAAGAATGTCTCTTTCTCCAGTTCCTTGTGAGATTATTGTGCTCCCAGCCAGTAATCAAGCTCTTCCACCAGCTGCTCGTCCATTCCGCTACCTGATATACCTACCTGTGTATTGACCTCTGACTTCCCTGTCTATGCTACCTGCCTGCTCCTCTGTACTGCAAACTGATATCTACCTGTGTACCAACCATGGCTTTCCCTGACTATGCTACCAAACCGCATGAGTTACAAGGGACTCCAATCCTCAACCAGATTGTTACATGTAATTTCTTCACTGGACTAATTCCAGAGACTTCCATTAGTGACATTAAAACACTGGCTGCTGCACATGTGGTTATATCAGTCTCAAGGGACTCCAACTGCATCTGGAGGATCAGCATAAGCCCATGCTTTACAGTGACTCATCTGTGGTGTGCTGTGGATCCTCAGAAGCAAGGTTTACGGATTTACAGAATAGGTTCTGGGTCTCCTCCGTCAGCTTGATTAAAGCAACGGAGACTTGCTTGTTCTGAGTTGAGTACTAGTTCAGCAGCGTGGGAAATGTCAGGATATTCGTGACCCATGTTAATGAGAAAAACGTAACATTCTAGTCAGAGGCGTAACTTGAAGCTTCTGTGCCCCAATGCAAAATCTGTAACAGGGCGCCCAACTATAATGCTTTATTCATAGTTCTGGGTTCTCTATATAAGAAGATAGGAATTATGGGCCTCCTAAGGGTCCTGGGCCCGGGTGCAACCGCATCCTCTATAGTTATGCCCCTAATTACTGGTTAAACCAAAGTACTTTTTCCCCTTGCATGTAAGATTTAGCACTTGTTAAACTGTGTAACAATCCGTTTACTGCCTGAAAGTTCTCACTTCCAATATCTTCGAATTTTCACTGGTCTTTAATTAAACTGTGTTATGTTATTATTTGTGCTGGACTTCTTGCTCATTGATGTATGCCCAATAGCGCAGAACTCACCCCTTCTGGTCTGCTACAACCTAAGTGTTAATCTCCACATATGTAGAGATCAGCCACACTTACCAAATTAGCTTTTCCAGGGATTCACTGAACTGGATCACCCATTTTGATTTGTAACCATGTATCATCAAGTAAACCAAGAGTATTTGTGACTTAGAACTTGTGGTTCTTCTACTTCCAAACTGCTTTTGGTTGTTCAAGAATTGTACTTACTGTGGTTGCAGCGCATTACATTGATAGGAGGAAAATCTCTGGGAATTTCCGCTCTGACACTGGAAATCAATGTAAAATAAACAATTACTCTATTTTCTCAGCAGTTAGAAGGAAATGCAAAAGAAGTCATTCATATTACTGAACTTCTCTAGCTAGTTGTCACATCACTAAAACTAAATTCACAACCAGTACCAGCCTTAGGTTACATGGCAGCCTGTGCAAAATTTTAGTTGGCCCCCTCTCACAGTTATAGTGCTTTATGCCATAGGACATAAGCACACTCCCTCTGTGATGCCACTGCCCCTCTGCTATGTAATTGCAGAGGTCTGATGGGTTATCTTGGCAAACAGATGCTAGACAAGGGCGTTCGGGCCTGCCATGGCCTGTGTTGCTATTTAAGTGATAAGACATTACAGTCAAGAAGTACTGCCATGCATTATCATAGCGATCATTGCTGTTCTGGTTTAAGCACCCTACAGAGATATAAAAAGTGTAAGATAGAAAAAAAACTGAAATAGATAAAAGAACATGAAAAAAAAAAAAACCTCCCTTTTCGTGTTCTTTTCTTTTATTTTATGAAAAAAATGTAAAAAACGAAAAAATCAACAACACATATTTGGTGTCATCATTGGAATCTGTAACAAACTGTACAATAAATTGGACACACTACTTATCCTACACAGCAAAATCAGTACTAAATGTATAATGTATTGCATAACTTTCATTAACTTTTTTTAGAAGACAGGGAGAAAAAAATGCATCAATTCTGCCATTCCTTTACAGCATAAATAACACGATAAATTTTTTCTGCAGATTGGTACATTTACTATCGGCAATAAGGCTACCTGGATCTGAGTTCTCTCATGTGTCCAAATTAATTAGCAATGATCGTCAGAGATTAGAGATGAGCGAGCACAAAAATGCTCGGGTGCTCGTTGCTCGAGTCGAAATTCCCGCGATGCTCGAGGGTTCATTTCGAGTAACGAACCCCATTGAAGTCAATGGGCGACCCGAGCATTTTTGTATATCGCCGATGCTCGCTAAGGTTTTCATTTGTGAAAAACTGCAAAACCCAAGAAAGTGATGGAAACGACACAGAAACGGATAGGGCAGGCGAGGGGCAACATGCTGGGCTGTATCTCAGGTTCCTAGGTCCCACTATTAAGCCACAATAGCGGCAAGAGTGGACCGCCCCTAACAATTTTTACTGCGGACAAACCCTCATTAGCAAGGCACACCTTTGCTAAGCACCACACTACCTCCAACAAAGCACAATCACTGCCTGCGGGACACAGCGCTGCCTCTTCTCCTGGGTTACATGCTGCCCAACCCCCCACAAGACCCTGCATCCGCAGCGCACACAAAAGTGTCCCTGCGCAGCCTTCAGCAGCCCTCATGCCACACGCTGGCTGCATAGCCACACCACCCTCATGTCTATTTATAAGTGTGTCTGCCATGAGGAGGAACCGCAGGCACACACTGCAGAGGGTTGGCAGGGCCAGGCAGTGACCCTATTTAAAAGGGGCGGGGCGATAGCCCACAATGCTGTAGAGAATCGATGAGAAATTGACGTTCGATCTTCATTCCAATAAAGTGCCAACCTCCGTCAGGAGCTGCAAACGTGGGCATGAGTTACATAGCTATGGGGAATCCATGTGCCCACACAGTATTCATTTTGTCTAGGTGTCTCATAGCTCAATCGACACTGCAAGGGGAAAGCCATCTGCACTATGCCCCCTACCCAAGTCAGTCAGTGTCTTTGTGCCAGTAGGGTCAAACACCCCAATGGGAACTAAGTGGGCACCAACAGCATAAGTGGGTCCTAGGCAACCCAAGACATGAACAATAAATAAATCAGAGCGGCCAAACATGGCAGACTTGCACCGCGCCGATGACATAGGCCTTGGCCCATAGCCTCAGCAATCATAGGCAGGAAGCGGACTTTCACTGCACCCAAGACATAGGCCTCTGCACAAACCCTCAGCAATCGTGGGCCTAGAGCAGACTCCAATGCTAGCGTAGCTGTGCATGTCTCATTAGCGCTGTATTGCTCCTCTAGTTTGTCCCAATGCAGTGCCCCGGATAGCTGAGCTAACGTGAGATAAAGTACAGGTTGGCTTCGGCCCACACTCCATGCCCCAGTCAGTCTGGCCTTTTTTCATAGTCACAGGCAGGTGCAACTCCGCACCTGGGAAGTCTGTGTGGACTCACAGCATGGATGGGTCCCAGGAAGCCACCAACGGAACATAAATAAATCCCATTGCAGTGCCCCGGATAGCTGAGCTAACGTGACATAAAGTACAGGTGGGCTTCGGCCCACACTGCATGCCCGAGTCAGACTCGTTTTTTAAAATTAATAGACACAGGCCGGTACAACTCCCCTATGTGAATTCCGTGTGCACCCACAGCATGGGTGGCTCCCTGGAACCCACCGCCGGTACATAAATAAATCCCATTGCAGTGCCCAGCACAGCTGAGCTAACGTCAGATTAAATACAGGTGGGCTTTGGCCCACACTGCATGCCCCAGTCAGACTCGTTTTTTTTATAAATAGACACAGGCAGGTACAACTCCCCTATGTGAATTCCGGGTGAACCCACAGCATGGGTGGGTCCCAGGAAGCCACCGGCAGGACATAAATACATCCCATTGTAGTGCCCTGCACAGGTGAGCTAACGTCAGATAAAATACAGGTGGGATTCAACCCACACTGCATGCCCCAATCAGACTGGGGTGTTTTAGAAATAGTTACAGGCAGGTACAACTCCACCATGGGAATTCCGTTTGCACCCACAGCATGGGTGGCTCCCTGGAACCCACCGGCTGTACATAAATAAATCCCATTGCAGTGCCCTGCACAGATGAGCTTACGTCAGATTAAATACAGGTGGGCTTCGGCCCACACTGCATGCCCCAGTCAGACTGGGTTTTTTTTATAAATAGTCACAGGCAGGTACAACTCCGCAATGGGAATTCTGTGTGCATCCACAGCATGGGTGGCTCCTTGGAACCCACCGGCAGGACATAAATTAATCCCATTGCAGTGCCTCCCTTAAAGCGAGGTAACGCGAGAAGAAATGCAGGTTGGCTTCGGCCCACACTGCATGCTCCAGTCAGTCTGGGTAATTTACATAGTCACAGGTCGGTACAACTCAGTTATGGGAAATCTGTGTGCACCCACAGCAGGGGTGGGTCCCAGGAAGTCACCAACGGTACATAAAAATATCCCATTGCAGTGCTGCCTTAAAGCTAAGGTAACGGGAGAAGAAATGCAGGTTGGCTTTGGCCCACACTGCATGCTCCAGTCAGTCTGGGTAATTTACATTGTCACAGGTACGTAGAACTCCGCTATGGGAAGTCTGTGTGCATTCACAGTATGGGTGGCTCCCTGGAACCCACCGACGGGGTGGGTTGAGTGAGTGACAGCATATTAGCCTGCCATGGACAAGTTTGTCCTCCACAGCATTGTCTGGCTGCCGGCATATTTGTAGTGCTTATGGCGATTGCGCCTGTCCTACTGCGATTTTGCCGATGGCGATTGTGCCTGCCTTGTGGCGATACTGCCTATGGCGACCGTGTCTGCTTTGAAGAGTAAGGGGTATTGGATTTGGGCTTTTTCTGTGAATTATTCATAACATTGCAGTGCCCCTAATAGCTAAGGTAATGTGAGATAAAATGCAGGTAGGTTTCGGTAGGTTTTGGGCCATGTACGTTGAACACAGCGATGGGAACACTTAGTGCACGCACCCATAGTATTCACAGACCCCTGTAATACTCCAGTAGCAAAGGTATAAGCTGACCCCACTAACAGTTATGTTGCAGAAGTTTAAGGAGACCCTATTAAACACTTCTGTAGTAACAGTATAGACGGACCCCAGTAACATTTCAGTAGCTGCAGTATAGGCAGAGCCCAGTATCAGTTACATTTCAGTAGTAACAGTATCTACAGACCCCTGTAACATTTCCGTTACCGCAGTATAGGCAGTATTAGTGGGATTTCAGTAGTAACAGTATAGACAGATAGACAACACCTATGTGGAAAAGCTAGTATTTTCAGAGACAAGAGAGGGGCATTTGATTGCAATGAAGAGGATATTCAAGGTACTGAAAGTCTGCACTCCTCCTCATCTCAAGCTGAAATATGGAAAGGCTTCATTCATATGTTTTCTGATGTCCATTTCAAAGTGTTAGCAAAAAGCAATCCAAGTTTCCGGCTACTACCATGCATCTTTCTTCAGAATTACCAAAGATGATCACACAAGTAAAGGCCTCATCATCAGTCAGACCAAAATCATTCAGGGAGTATGTGGTTCTGAGCTGGCCTGCTTCCACGAAGGATCGGTGCCTGCTGCTACTCTGTCCCTTGCCCTGCAGGGATGCTGTGTTCTATAGTCACCTGTATTCCGACCTCAGCTGTACGCTTATCTTTGGACTTAGCAGTACCAACAAGTTCGAAGCCACCATTGCTCTACCAGTCGGCTGAAAGCTTCAGCTAGGGATAACGGACTAGTACCGCTGTTTTATTTAGTTGGTTTTCGGAATGTGGCCAGGATTAAGTTGTGGAGTGTGGACATAGTAGCGCGGTTGTATTTAGTTGGTTTTCGGAATGTGGCCAGGATTCAGTGGGCCGTGGCGGGGGGTGAGGGGCTTTCTTATTGTGTCATTTTAGGTGAAATTCTTGGACCGCCGCCAGACGGACCACTGCGAAAGCATTTGCCAAGAATGTTTTCATTGTTGGAGGAGGAGGAAGGGAATGTTTTTGAGGCAGTACGTGTCCTGTCCACGTGTCCGTGGTTATATGCACCATCCCAGTAACCGCGTTGGTGTAAAAATTGTCGCGACTGTGGACCAAGTAGCACGGACTCGCTACCATCATGTCTTTGGAAAGCCTCCGTTTCCACAAGCCTGTAACATTGCAGTAGCAGCAGTATAGGCAGAGCCCAGAATTAGTAACATTTCAGTGGTAAGAGTATAGACCGACCCCAGTAACATTTCATTTGCAGCAGTATAGACAGACCCCAGTAACATTTCATTTACAGCAGTATAGACAGACCCCAGTAACATTTCATTTACAGCAGTATAGACAGACCCCAGTAACATTTCATTTGCAGCAGTATAGACAGACCCCAGTAATATTTCAGTAGTAACAGTATAGACAGACCCCTGTAACATTTTAGTAGCAGTAGCGTACGCAGAGCCCAGTAACATTTGGTTGTAACAGTATAGAAAGACCCCTGTAACATTTCATTTACAGCAGTATAGCCAGAACCCAGTAACATTAGAATAGTAACAGCATAGGCAGACCCCAGTAACATTGTATTTGCAGCAGTAAAAACAGCCCCCAGTAACATTTCATTTACAGCAGTATAGACGGACCCCAGTAACATTTCATTTGCAGCAGTATAAACAGACCACAGAAACATTTCATTTGCAGCAGTATAGACAGACCCCAGAAACATTTCATTTGCAATAGTATAAACAGACCCCAGTAACATTTCATTTACAGCAATATAGACAGACCCCAGTAACATTTCATTTGTAGCAGTATAGACAGACCCCAGTAACATTTCAGTAGTAACAGTATAGACAGACCCCAGTAACATTTTAATAGCAGCAGCGTAGGCAGAGCCCAGTAACATTTCGGTAGGAACAGTATAGACAGACCCCTGTAACATTTAATTTACAACAGTATAGACAGACCCCTGTAACATTTCATTTACAACAATATAGACAGACCCCAGTAACATTTCATTTGCAGCAGTATAGACAGACCCCAGTAACATTTGAGCAGTATTAGTAACAGTATAGACAGATGACTGTAACATTTCTGTAGCAGCAGTATTGGCATAGCCCAGCATTAGTAACATTTCATTTGCAGTAGTATACACAGACCCCACTAACATTTCATTTGCAGCAGTATAGACAGACCCCAGTAACATTTGAGTAGTATTAGTAACAGTATAGACAGACGACTGTAACATTTCTGTAGCAGCAGTATTGGCATAGCCCAGCATTAGTAACATTTCATTTGCAGCAGTATACACAGACCCCAGTAACATTCAGTAGTAACAGTATAGACAGACCTCAGTAACTTTCAGTAGTAACAGTATAGACAGACCTCAGTAACATTTCATTTGCAGCAGTATACACAGACCCCAGTAACATTTCAGTAGCAGCAGTGTAGGAAGAACCCTTTAACATTTCAGGAGTAGAAGTATAGGCAGACCGAAGTAACATTTCTGTCGCAGAATTATAGGCAGACTCCTGTAGCATTACTGTGGCAGAAGTATAGGCAGGCAGACCCGGGTGACCTTTCTGTAGCAAGAGTGTAGGCGAAGGCCAGAAAAATCACTTGGATTACAGTGTAGGCGAGGGCCCAAAAAATTGCTGTACCAACAGTACAAATGTACCCCTGAAAAATTGCTCAACCGAGAGGGCAGGTGAAGCCCATTAATATTTTAGCTTCCTGTGTCTTAATTTGTAACTGAGCCTGGAGGCAGCCCTGTTAAAAAATTGGTTCTTGTTGAAGTTTCAATGCTTCAGTTAGAAAAGTCGAAATATTGTTAGGCAAAAGTTATATGAGCCATTTGGGCCGCAGAAAGATTGGCAGTTCAGCGTGACAGGATGTTTTAGGAGGAGGAGGACTAATATCATAGACAGATGGACAAAGGTAAATGTCCCTTTTTTTACGGTGATAGAGAAGAGTGCTTTTATCTGCGGTTGCAGCGAAAAAATTGTTTAGGTACCGCTGCTCTCCGCTGGTGGAGAAGAGAAGTCTGGGGAAATCCAGGCTTTGTTCATCTTTATGAGTGTAAGCATGTCAGCACTGTCAGTTGACAGGCGGGTATGCTTATCCGTGATGATTCCCCCAGCTGCACTAAACACCCTCTCTGACAAGACGCTAGCCGCAGGGCAAGCCAGCACCTCCAGGGCATATAGCACGAGTTCGTGCCACGTGTCCAGCTTTGACACCCAGTAGTTGTACGGAGCAGAAGCGTCACGGAGGACGGTGGTACAATCGGCTGCGTACTCCCTTACTATCTTCTTACAGTGCTCCCTCCGACTCAGCCTGGACTGGGGAGGTGTGAGACAGTCTTGCTCGGGAGCCATAAAGCTGGCAAAGGCCTTGGAGAGTGTTCCCCTACCTGCGTCTCCCCTGCTACTTGGCCCTCGGAACTGCAACTTCTGCCGCTAGCACTGTCAGATGGGAAGTTTACCATCAGTTTGTCCACCAGGGCCCTGTGGTATAGCATCACTCCCAAACCCCTTTCCTCTTCGGGAATGAGAGTGGAAAGGTTCTCCTTGTACCGTGGGTCGAGCAGTGTGTACACCCAGTAATCCATAGTGGCCAGATTTCGTCTAACACGAGGGTCACGAGAAAGGCATCCTAGCATGAAGTCAGTCATGTGTGCCAGGGTACCTGTATGCAACACATCGCTGTCCTCACTAGGAAGATCACTTTCTGGATCCTTCTCCTCCTCCTCCTCCACAGGCCATACAAGTTGAACAGATGAGAGGCAAGCCGGATGGGTACCCTCTGCAGTGGGCCAAGCTGTCTCTTCCCCCTCCTCCTCCTGAGGCTCCTCCCCCTCCTCCGCCTCCAAAACGCGCTCAGATATAGACATGAGGGTGCTCTGACTATCCAGCGACATACTGTCTTCCCCCGTCTCCTGTTCCGACCGCAAAGTGTCAGCCTTTATGCTTTGCAGGGAACTTCTCAAGAGGCATAGCAGAGGAATGGTGACGCTAATGATTGCAGCATCGCCGCTCACCATCTGGGTAGACTCCTCAAAGTTTCCAAGGACCTGGCAGATATCTGCCATCCAGGCCCACTCTTCTGTAAAGAATTGAGGAGGCTGACTCCCACTACGCTGCCCATGTTGGAGTTGGTATTCCACTATAGCTCTACGCTGCTCATACAGCCTGGCCAACATGTGCAGCGTAGAGTTCCACCGTGTGGGCACGTCGCAAAGCAGTCGGTGCACTGGCAGATTAAAGCGATGTTGCAGGGTGGCAGCGTCCGTGTTGGACTTGCGGAAATGTGCGCTGGCCCGGCGCACCTTGCCAAGGAGGTCTGACAAGTGTGGGTAGCTTTTCAGAAACCGCTGCACCACCAAATTAAAGACGTGGGCCAGGCATGGCACATGTGTGAGGCTGCCAAGCTGCAGAGCCGCCACCAGGTTACGGCCGTTGTCACACACGACCATGCCCGGTTGGAGGCTCAGCGGCGCAAGCCAGCGGTCGGTCTGCTCTGTCAGACCATGCAAAAGTTCGTGGGCCGTGGGCCTCTTCTCTCCTAAGCTGATTAGTTTCAGCACGGCCTGCTGATGCTTGCCCACCGCTGTGCTGCCGTGCGACACCGACTGCTGGCGACGTGCTGCTGACACGTCTTGATTGCGAGGTAAAGGTTGCGTTGGAGGAGGAGGAGGAGGAAGGTTTAGTGGGGGTGGCATACACCGTCGCAGATACCTGCACCGAGCTCGGGCCTGCAATTCTGGGGGTGGGTAGGACGTGAGCGGTCCCAGGCTCTGACTCTGTCCCAGCCTCCACTAAATTCACCCAATGTGCCGTCAGGGAGATATAGTGACCCTGCCCGCCTGTGCTTGTCCACGTGTACGTTGTTAAGTGGACCTTGCCAGTAACCGCGTTGGTGAGGGCGCATACAATGTTGCGGGAGACGTGGTCGTGCAGGGCTGGGACGGCACATCGGGGAAAGTAGTGGCGACTGGGGAGCGAGTAGCGCGGGGCCGCCACCATCATGTTTTTGAAAGCCTCCGTTTCCACAAGCCTGTACGGCAGCATCTCTAGGCTGATTAATTTGGCTATGTGCACGTTTAAAGCTTGAGCGTGCGGGTGCATGGCGGCGTATTTGCGCTTTCGCTCCAACGCTTCTGCTAGCGACAGCTGGACGCTGCCCTGAGAGACATAGCTGGATGGGGCCGGGGACAGCGGAGGTGAGGGTGCAGGCCGGGAGGCGCTCGTGCCTGTGTCCTGAGAGGGGGGTTGGATCTGAGTGGCAGGTTGGGGCAATGGGGGAGAGGCAGTGGTGCAACCCGGAGGCGGTGAATCGCCTTCGTCCCACCTTGTGGGGTGCTTCGCCATCATATGCCTGCGCATGCTGGTGGTGGTGAGGCAGGTAGTGGTGGCTCCCCGGCTGATCTTTGCATGACAAAGGTTGCCCACCACTGTTCGTCGGTCGTCCGCGTTCTCATTGAAAAACTGCCACACCTTTGAGCACCTTGGCATCTGCACGGTGGCTTGGTGCAAGGGGCCACTGGTTTGGGAAACAATTGGGGGATTCTTTGCTCTGGCCCTGCCTCTACCCCAGGCCACTCCACTGCCTCTTCCAACCTGTCCTGCTGCTGCACTTGTCTCTCCCTCTGAAGACCTGTCCTCAGTAGGCTTATCAAACCAGGTGGGGTCAGTCACCTCATCGTCCAGCGGCTTTTCCTCCGAATCCTCTGTGCGCTCCTTCCTCTGACTTACTGCCCTTACTAGTGCCTCACTGATAGACAACTGTGTCTCATCATAATCATCAACCTCCTCACCCATCGAAAGCTCTTGAGACAGGTGCCGGAAGTCACCAGCCTCATCACTCGGACCCCGGGAACTTTCCAAAGGTTGGGCATCGGTCACGACAAACTCCTCTGGTGGGAGAGGAACCATTTTTTCCCAATCAGTGCTGGGGCCCGAAAACAGTTCCTGGGAGTCTGCCTGCTCATCCAAATGTGTCATTTTCATGGAGTGAGGAGGCTGGGAGGAAGAAGGAGCAGCAGCGAGAGGATTCAGAGTTGCAGCAGTGGACGGCTTAGAAGACAGTTTGCTGGAGACATTGCTGGATGCACTTTCTGCCATCCACGACAGGACCTGCTCACACTGCTCATTTTGTAATAAAGGTCTACGACGTGGACCCAAAAATTGTGATATGAAGCTGGGGACCTCAGAAACTTTCCTCTCTCCTACTCCCGCAGCAGCCGGCTATGATTCACCTGGACCAGGAACTTGGCCTATACCCACACCCACACTTGGAACTCCGCATCCTCGCCCACGTCCACGTCATCTAGCCCTACCCCATACCCCTCAGCATGGTGGATTACGAATAGAGCAGACACAGAGCGGTGTAAAAAATGTTTGAATTCTTATTGGCGTGCCGTTGGAGTGAGACAGCACTTATGTAACGCAAACTGTAGCCAGGAAAAAAATAATTCAGAAGACTGCAAGCACGCCTAACTGTGCAATATGCAATACTGATACTCCTGAGCTCACACCAGCCATGCAGTGAAATGCAGAGAGTCACAGCTAGCCGTAAGGATTTTCAGTTTTTTTTTCGGTAATTTTTGTGCAATGCAATGGAATGCAGGCTATATTGCGCCAATGTGAGTTTCCCCATATGGGGGTCTGTCACAGTGCGTGAGGTTTACAGCAGACACACAGCGGTGTAAAAAATGTTTGAATTCTTATTGGCGTGCAGTTGGAGTGAGACAGCGCTTATGTAACGCAAACTGTAACCAGGAAAAAAATTATTCAGAAGACTGCAAGCACGCCGAGCTGTGCAATATGCAATATGATACTCCTGAGCTCACACCAGCCATGCAGTGAAATGCAGAGAGTCACAGCTAGCCGTAAGGATTTTCTGGGGGCTTTTTTTGGTAATTTTTGTGCAATGCAATGCAGGCTATATTGCACCAATGTGAGTTTCCCTGTATGGGGGTCTGTCACTGTGCGTGCAGTTTACAGCAGACACACAGCGGTATAAAAAATGTTTAAATTCTTATTAGCGTGCAGTTGAAGTGAGACAGCGCAAACTGCAGCCAGGAAAAAAATTATTCGGAAGACTGCAAGCAGGCCTAGCTGTGCAATAATGAGGTACTACAACTAATAGCAGCCGTGGAGTTAAATGCAGACGGTCACAGATAGCCCTAAACAGGTGCTTTTTTGGGGTACTTGTTGACAGGATTCTACAGTAGCACTGTCCCTGCCTCACCAATACTGCCCCTATACTCTGTAGAATTGGCTAAAGACTGAGAACGCAATAGTTTGCAGAGCCCAAGATGAAAGAAAAAATTTGGTGCAAAGCTGCTCCTAGAAGCAACAAGTGTAATTCACACGGTAAGATGTGGCCATAAGAAGCACCGTTGAGGTTCTTCTACACTACACACTGTCCCTGCCTGACCAATACTGCCCCTATACTACGTAGTACAGACTGCAGCCTGAGAACGCTATAGCCTGCACGTCCGATATAAAAAAAAATTGTGCAAAACTGCTCCCAGCAGCCACAACACTAATGCACACGGTGACATGTGGCCCTAAGAAGGACCGTTGGGGCTCTTGAAGACGCCAACACTCTAACTATAGCAGCAGCACCCTCCCTAATCAGCGTGTGTCTGAGGCGAGCAGCGGGCGGGAAAGATTTAAATACTCGGTGGTCACCTGATCTCACCAGCCACTTACTGCAGGCGGGGTGGGATAGGGCTGGAACCTCACTAGAAGAAGTTGTAATGCCTTCCCTGCATGTCTATTGGCCAGAAAATGGCGCTACCATTTCAGGGAAGTAAATGTTCTTGACTCGAGTAACGCGTGGTGCTCGTCTCGAATAACGAGTATCTCGAACACCCTAATACTCGAACGAGCATCAAGCTCGAACGAGTGCGCTCGCTCATCTCTATCAGAGATAAAACAACAGAGATCAACTGCTTGAAGTCACCACTGTGCTCATTCTGAGGGACCAGCTCAGTGTTAGCTTTACTTACAATGCAAAGTAGAACAAAGTAAGGTATAGTTGTCCAATCATGGGAGACAATGCCTTAAAAGTAGCAAATCATTACAAAACTTTAGTGTTGACGAATGAATACATACATAATGTCACGTGCGCATCCATTTACTATGTTTTATATGAGTAAGGACTGGAGATATAATGACTAAATAAGGTCTTTAGGAACACTCAAACCGCCCTCCCCAGCATGAAGGACCATTCAGTCCAGCTTAAACTGCTTCATGAGGGGGCGTGGCCTGCGCATGTAAGGGGGGAACAGCTTCTTCCTGGAGCTCCCCGCCACTACCGACTAAACAGAGGACTGTAGGCACACTTAAACGGCAGAAACTATCCCCAGCAACTCACCATGGGGAAGAAGAAAACACAGGGAGGACTTGGAGCTACAGAGGAGAAGGAAAGCGGGCAGATCGGCCGTTACTTCGGAGTGCCGGGAGCTGAGCGGCCGGCTTCCAAGATGGCTGCGGCACGTGGACGCCCTGCACCAGGACGACCACCACAGGAGGAAGAGAGCAGCAGCGCGGCCGGGAGCCCAGCTGGAGGCATTACAGAGCGGCAGGAGCGGGGTAAGACTTTCCAAGCACCAGACAGCAGCTTAAGAAAACCCCCCTCCTCCAGAGCTGCAGAGCTGAATGAAGCAAGCATATCTCCACAGCAGACAGCCAGCAAGATACTATCAGCACACAGGGGTGGGGGTGAATCTCTTCCCTCCAGCACTGCAAGGCTGGACACGGTGGACAGATCCCCATCAACACACAGTAATGGGAGAATGACCCCCCCCCCCCTCTAGTGCTGCAGACCCACACAATAAAGGCAGAGCTTCACAGCAATCCAAAATAAAAGCACCAACAGTCCGTGGTGCTGAGGGATACTCTCCTTACCCATCTGACACTATAGATCAAGATGAGATCTGCAAGTTCCCAACAGCACACAGTGATGGGGCAACAGCTTCCCTAATTAACATTATAGAATTACATGGGACTGGGGAATATCAGCAGGAGAAGCCAAGTCCAGAACGGAATAGCTCCCCAGTACAGATGACAGGACCATCAGATACTGAACCGCCCTGGGATTGGCAACAGCATTTAAAGGCATTACCTACTAAAGCTGATATACACCTGTTATTTCTGCAATTTGAAGAAAAACAACTCCAAACCTTATCATCACTACAAAAAGAAGTCCACCAACAGGGACACAAAATTACTGAATTAGACGAAGCACAGATCGAAACACACGCAATTTTATCAGAACACGACCAAGTGATAAAAGCCCAAGCTGCACAAATTACAGATATTTTAACGCATTTGGAGGATCTAGAAAATTGGCATCGGAGAAACAATTTGCGCATAAGGGGCCTGTCCGAGACCATAGGAAATGACCAACTGGATAAATGGGCACAACATTTCTTTTCCTCGCTCCTTCAAAGACCCATAGATCAACAGATTAACATTGACCGTATTCACAGAGCTTTGGGTCCGAAACCCACGGATCCTAAGAGGCCGAGGGATGTCATATGTAGAATCCACTTTTTCAGGGATAAAGAGGCAATTCTAAAGCAGGCACGTATTAGTAAAGAGTTGACACATGATGGAACCACAATCCTAATCCTACCTGATTTGGCAAGGCGTACGCTTCAACTACGCAAAGCTCTAAAACCAGTGGTTGATGCCCTACGAGAGAGGGAAATCCCTTACCGTTGGGGCTTCCCATTTCAACTTATAGCGACCAGGGAAGGAAAATCCGCTTCTTTCCGACATCTGAGTGACCTCTCAAATTTCCTAGAGACACTAAATCTACCACCAATTACTTTGCCGGATTGGCCCTCCCCATTATCTTTGCCCACTAGAGCACCAAGAGAGCAGTGGGAAACAGTGCCCCCAAGGCAACAAAAGAACTTGCGACGCCAAAGAGACAGTCACAACCAGTAAAAGGCTAAAAATAAAAACCGATCTGCGGCCGAACGACTTCAGCCAGCGATGACTTGGACACTTGACCAGAATCCCCAGCTTTGAGAGACAATAAAATGCCACCAACCTGACAGCAAGGGACTGAGCATAGCACCCAAACGACGGTATTAAGTCCCGCAAGAAGAAGAGAGGCAAAATCTACTTACAGGAGGGGGGAGGGAGTAGTTGATGCAAGTTTGACTAAGTTATGTTTTGTTCTCTGCCCTCCTCTTTCCATCCTTTCCTTCCTTTGTCTCTCAGAGGGTGGTTCTCAGGCTTGCTCAGAGGTCCAGGGCTGGCACCAGTGTGCAAAACACAATGTATGAAGCAGCACATAGCGGGATAGTTATCTGTTATATAAGTTTCAGAAATTCTAACCTACGTATTAACAAGGTCCAGAAAGGACCCCATTTGATCAGTCGGAGTGAGCGGGGACACTTCCCTGCTGCGCGCATCTGTGTCCCCAATAGGGCTGGACGACCGACTTTGTCGTCCCTGTATTAGTCGTCGACTAGTAACTGCCCAAACTACTCTGGACCGGTTTCCGGAGAATACCTCTTTACCTACACTCTTCCTTGGGTGTGGGAATGTTATTGTTCTTTCTATTTTTCTCTGTTCTATCTCTCTGTGTTTGGTAGGAGGGGCCGAATATGCAGCTTCTATAACATGATAGATCTCAAGTTTTGCACTTTCAACACCAGAGGCCTAAATAAACCCTCAAAGAGGGGACAAATCCTATCTCACTTGCATAAGGAAGGTGTAATGATAGCACTATTACAAGAAACCCATTTTACGCAAACCAGTACACCGAGATGCACGACACGCTATTACACCACGTGGCATCATAGTGTACACATGGACAAAAAAGTACAAGGGGTCTCAATTGCAATTCACAAGCAGCTCCCCCATCGTACTCTTGGATCGGTTTCAGATCCCGAAAGGCAGATTCCTGTTCCTAAAAATACAAATCGGACATCAAATCCTAACAATCGCTAACATGTATTTTCCCAACCAGGGTCAGGTCCAATTTGGTTTGAAAACCCTAGATAGGCTGGCTCAATTCGCAGCGGGATCGAGAGTAATCCTCGGTGGAGATCTCAACTTATGCCTGGACCCCCCACAGGATTCGTCTACAGGTAAGTCTAGTGTCTCCTTTGCAGCATTGCGTAGATTGAAGAGGAGTTTAGCTTCTATGAAGCTGGTAGATTTATGGAGGATCCTACATCCAGGATCCAGAGATTTTAGTCATTATTCAGCAGCCCACAATAGCTACGGGCGGCTGGATTATTTGTTGGTCTCACACGAACTATTGGACTTATCCCCAACAAGCAATGTGGGCACCATGGTATGGTCAGACCATGCTCCGGTCTACGGGTCACTCCAGGTCTTGGCGGGGGAGCGTGGAGGGAGGAGTACGTGGAGATTAAATGACAATATCTTAAATGACGAAATATGCCTGAGAGATATTCGCTCAACAATAGAAAATTTTATAGCGGATCACAGAAGAGATGACACGACGGCTCCTATACAGTGGGAGGCCTTGAAATGCGTAGTGAGAGGAGTCTGCATTTCACATGGAACAAGACTCAAAAAACAGCGCTCGCAGAATTTAGAGAAGAAACTAGAGGAGCTAGGGATATTAGAAGCATCAAATAAAAAGGCCCCCTCAGACAGACTTCGGGGAGATATCTCAGAGTTGCGTAACCAAATATTGTCTATTTTAGATCAGGCATCCCTCTGTCGTAGGGATAAAATCAGGGGGGGGGTATTACGTATTCGGCGACAAATGTGGCAAATGGTTGGCAAAGGCTATTCACCCTAAAACTGCCCAAAAACACATATTTGCCATCAATTCCCCCGGTGGAAGATTGTTACAGTCAACAGGGGAAATTCTTGACAAATTCCAAAAATATTATAAGGATCTGTATAACATTAAAAATAAAATAAACGAAACTCATTATGGTGAAGACGAAACCTTGAAAGCTTATCTGAACGAAAATGCTCCCCCTAGTATCCCGCTGGAAGATGCGCAGGCATTGGAAGCGGATATTACGGACCAAGAGGTTGCGGCAGTAATTAAAGACCTGAAAATGGGCAAAAGTCCGGGACCAGACGGTTTTACCCCACGATTTTATAGGGTGTGTGGGGATTTGTTGGGCCCTATGCTAACAAAGTCATTCAACGCCATATCCAGGGGGTGTCCTTTCCCCCCGCAGGCACTCCAGGCCATCATTACGGTGTTACCTAAACCAGGGAAGGACCCTCTCGAATGCAGCAATTATCGTCCTATTTCCCTCCTAAATTTAGACACCAAAATTTTCTCCAAAATTATAGCCACTCGGTTACAGCCACTTGTTTCATCTCTAATTCACGGAGATCAGGTGGGTTTTGTGCCAAGCCGCGAAGCTCGGGACAATACTCTCAGAACTTTCTCCATCATATTGAGGGCGCGGAAATTGGGAAATTCACTCAGCTTATTAACAGTTGATGCGGAGAAAGTATTCGACAGGGTCCACTGGGGCTTCTTGGAAGCGACGCTACATAGGATAGGTCTGGGTGACCGAGCAAGGGAATGGATTATGGCCCTGTATAGGAACCCCTCAGCTAGAGTGAGGGTCAATGGATCCCTGTCACAACTGCTGCAGATAAGAAACGGGACCAGACAGGGTTGCCCTCTCTCACCTACACTTTACATTCTGGTCATGGAATCACTGGCAAATGCCCTGAGAAATAAACCTGATATTAGAGGATTTAAGACGGGGACTTCGTCCCAGAAACTGGCCCTATTTGCAGATGACCTGTTAATCTATATGACCAATCCCAGGATTGACCTCCCTAATATACTCAAAGAATTTGAACAATTTGGTAGATTAAGTAATTTTAAGGTCAATGCGCATAAATCCGAAATTCTGAATGTCACGCTCCCACTAGAGGAAGTGTCCCAGCTAAGTAAATCCTTTCCCTTTAAATGGCGCGGCAATAATATTAAGTATTTGGGAATTATTATATCTTCAAACCCAGATCAGCTATATGAACTTAACTATATACCGGCGCTATCTAAACTAAAGAAGGATTTACAACAGTGGCGGTCCATTAAGATGTCATGGTTTGGTCGAATCAATGTCTTAAAGATGGATTCTCTTCCTAGATTCCTTTATTTGTTTCAGACCACTCCTATTAAGCTCCCTAGGAAGTATATGCTTACTATTAGAAGAGAAATAACAAAATTTGTCTGGGTGGGGGGGGGGGTCCAAGCCGCGATTAAAATTCAAAACACTATCCAGAACAAAAGACACAGGAGGAACGGGCTTACCCAACTTTGATCTATATCACAAAGCAGCGATTTGCAAGTGTGTCCTGGATCTCCTACACAATAGGAGTACCAAAAGGTGGGTGGCCATGGAACAGGATTTTTCACCAGGGCAGGTGCTAGGTATGTTTTGGATACCCGGGGGAGAAAATAGGAAGAAACTGACCCTATCACCCCTCATGACAAAAATTCTGAGTATATGGGATGGTTTCGCAGAAAAGAAGGGTCTAGTGTCACGCCCAGGACAACTTACACCTTTAACAGGAAATCCCGGGCTACCAATTCCAACAGATGGCAGCTCTCTGCTGGCCAAATTGGGGGTTACGACACCTTGTATCAGAGATTTACTGGAGAATGGGAACATGAAAACACTACAAAGCATTTTGGGACCTGGGGGACCAGTGACCGGAGCATGGTTTCAGTACCTCCAAATTTGTAGTTATGTCCGCTCCCTGGGCACAATGGGACAACTGAGTAGGCCCTTGACCAGGTTTGAAGAGTTGTGTGTGGCAGCTGATCCACCTAAAGCTGAAATCTCTAGCTCATACCGCATCTTGCTAGCAGAGGAGACAAAGGACGAAAAAGTGGGGTTTAAATCGCACTGGGAAAGGGAGTTGGGGCACCCAATATCAGAAAGAGATTGGGTAAAGGCATTAACTTTAACACATAAATTATCTATTTCCAACAAACTTCAGGAAACAAACTACAAATTGATCTCTCAATGGTATAGAGTTCCATCTAAACTAGCCAAGATATATCCACAGCAAACAGATAGATGCTGGAGATGCCTAGTAGAGGAGGGTACTTTCCTCCACATATGGTGGTCGTGCCCTTTGATCCATAGTCTATGGACAGATGTAAATAAACTTTACAACGCACTGACGCATGCTGGGATCACCTTCTCCCCTGAGCTGGCCCTTCTGTCGATTTTCCCGGGTTCCATCTCAGGCGCAAGAAAAGGATTGCTAAGATTTTTCATTCTGGCCATAAGACAGGTAATCCCGAGGCTATGGAAATCAATAACACCCCCATCCAGAGTACTATGGTTGGAAGCTGTGGACACGCTGAGGCAATTAGAAGAAACCATTGCTACAGACGACAACAGATTTCAAAAGTATTATGCAACCTGGGCGGTATGGCTAACAATACATTCTTCCAGTCGACTTAGTGACTGGCTCCTTAGAGGGGAAATTAACCCTTAAACCAGTAAGAAACTAGCAAAAGATTATATAATTAGGGCGGGCGGCCCGACCTGCCGAACACAGAGAAGCCTTTCTTTTCCTTTTTTTTCTTCTTCTCTTCTTTTTTTTCCTTTTCAATTTTCTCTATCTTTACCTTGAATACTTGATGGCTTTCGCTACTCTATATCCTGATACTTTATACCTGCACAGGACCTCCTCAAACTATTTTGTTGATGTTGGATATAGTTCTATATAAGGAAGATTCGATACTCATATAGTGAAAGTTATATGAAGAAAAATTATTTTTCTATTTTTTTGATGTGGCTATGTGTAAGAAGCTGTTCTTATTGATTGATTGTACGATCAAATAAAAAGCGTTTGAACCATAAACTGCTTCATGACCTTCAAACTATATTGTATTAATTCCTGAATAATGAGTGAAACCCAGATCATCTTAATGCTTTCACATAAATGTAAGCGTATCCCATGCAACCAAAGACAATCTTAATTTTCTAAAGTCGTGCACTTACTTGTCAAATAAGCTCTTCTGCACTGGAGTGAGTAAGGAACTGTTACTGAGCCACCAGCCCTTCACTTCACTCAGGGATTCACAACTGAAATTCTGAGGTCTGACACAATAAAAGAATTCTTCATCTCGCACATCTTTATACTCACACAGTTCTTGCTTTTTGTCCAGATCAAATCCACATTTCACCTCACTCTGTGCCCCTGGTTTTGTGAACTTCCCTGCATGGCCTACATAGCCATGCCATTTATTTCTATAAGTCCACAAGGCTGATGCCAGTTCACTTGGATGCATTAGAAGCACATTGATATTAACTTTCCCTTCCCAGAACAATATGAAATGGACGTGATAGGTTCCATTATTGAAATCCTCAATCCTTCCCGAGGACCCCGCCCCAAGCTCTGGTGTTGATATTCTTGCTCTTAGATAGTCTCCTCCATACGTTTTCTTCTTCCCAGTGTAATCATACACATCTACCTGAACGGTTAAATGGTCTCCGACACAATAACTGTCCTTTGGGTTGTTTAAGTAGACTTTGCTATTTTTTGCACTGGTTGCTTTCGATTTATCAGTGATGTTTATCTTGGGAATCCTTTGATCTATCTGAATGAAGATTTTCTCTATGGTCGTTTGAATTTTGGATGCACGTTGGACCTCTGTAGTTGAACACATCATGGGAATCGCTGGTCTGAAATACTGAAACAGTAAAACATTTTAGATTTCTATCCTATTCCGCACATCCTCTGACTGTCCAAAAACATTTCACTGCAGAGATATTAAAATAATTTATTTTGGTCCTAAATAGCGCAAACTTTTGCAAAATAAATGTACTGAGTTGAAATAGACATTAAAGGGGTTGTCCCATTGTGAGATGTGGGTCTATACACTTCTGTATGGCCATTACAATGCACTTTGTAATATACATTGTGCATTGTAAACTGGCTATACAGAAGTTATTTACTCACCTACAGGGGTGCCCCCTTTCCCCCCTGTGTTGACGATCCCCTTGTCCCTGGATACGACTATTTCTTCCAGCCGGCTTCTCCAGGAGTCGTACATGCGCAGTATAGATCTTCCTTCCATTGACGTGCCTGGCATTCTTTGCACATGCGCAGTAGCTCTCTTCAGTCCAGGCCTGCCGCGGTGAGGATTACAAGTGTCCAGCGGTGTGCAACTGTCAAGCAGCAGAGGGGGAGTGTAACCGGGGAGCTGTCAATGTACTGCTGTGACCGGAAGGGGGCTAGGGGGGACTGTCAAACTGTAGGTCGGATTGCCGGCAGGGGGAGGTAGGGGGAGGGGGTGTGCTGTCAAAGTGTAGGTCGGGTTGTGGGGGAGGGTGTTGTCAGTGTGGAGGTCGGGGGGCCAGTGTCAGTGTGGAGATCGGGGGTCCAGCAGGTAGGGGGGAGGTGTCAGTGTTGAGGCCAGGGTGCCAGCAGGGGGGTGGGGGTGTTGCCAGTGTGGAGGTCGAGGTGCCAGCAGGGGGGGTGTTTTCAGTGTGGAGGTTGGGGGGCCAGCAGGGAGGGGAGTCAGTGTGGAGGTCAGGGGGCCAGCAGGGGGGTGTAAGTGTGGAGGTTGGAGTGCCAGCAGAGGGGGGGGTTGTCAGTATGGAGGTGGGGGTGGGAGTCAGTGTGGAGATCGGGGGGCCAGCAGAGGGGAGGGTGTTGTCAGTGTGGAGGTTAGAGTGTAAGCAGGGGTGGTGTCAGTGTGGAGGTCGGGGTGCCAGCAGGGTGGGTGTCAGTGTGGAGGTCGAGGGCCCAGCAGAGGGGAGTTGTTGTCAGTGTGGAGATTGGGGGAATAGCAGGGGGGCAGTGTGTAGGTTGAGGTGCTGTCACATAGACTTGTCAATGTTGGGTGCTGTCACGTAGAGTTGTCGCCAGTGGTGCGGGTGTTGTCAGATAGACTTGTCGCCGGGGGTGAGGCTGCTGTCACATAGACATGTCGCTGTGGGGTGCTATCACATAGACTTGTCGCCATGGGGTGCTGTCACATAGGGTTGCCACCGTGGGGTGCTGTCACATAGACTTGTCAATGTTGGGTGCTGTCACATAAACTTGTCGCAGGGGGTGGGAGTGCTGTCACATAGACTTGTCGCCGTAGGGTTTGGGTGCTATCACATAGACTTGTCACGGTGGGGTGCTGTCACATAAACTTGTCACCAGAAGAGAAGCAAATGGCAGCATCAATGGTGTAGCAAAAAAAAATAAAGTTTTATTGCTCCATACAGCAGGTGCAATAAAATTTTATATTTTTTTGCTACACCATTGATGCTGCCATTTGCTTCTCTTCTGGAGGTATTACACTGGGGACTAAGGATCTGTGGTCCCTTAAGTGGCTGTTGCATCACGTATCTACCGTGGCCTCCGCACTTGCTTGTGCATACGGAGGTGTGCTGTGGGACTCTCCTTTTGTTACATAAACTTGTCACCAGGGGGTGCTGTCACATAAACTTGTCACTGTAGGGTGCTGACACATAGACTTATAGGGAAGGAACCACAGCACTCACAAAATATACCACAGAATATATTCTAGTGGGAGGAGGGAAAAAAAGGGACTTTTGACAGTCAAAAAGATGCAGAGCCACCGTTGGGGCTATGGACAAAAACCCCTATAAAACATGCAGTGAAAAATCGTGGAGAGTTGGCAGCATAAAGTGATCCAAAAAAATGTTTTCTTTAAAGGAACATTTTATTGTTTCATAGTTAAAAGCAGACAACATTTCAACCTCCTTGAGGTCCTTTTTAAGCCCAATAACATAAGAAACAGGGTGTGGAGTCCTTGGTTCGCACCCTGTTTCTTATGTTATTTGGCTGGAAAAAGACCTCAAGGAGGTCGAAACGTTGCCTGCTTTTAACTCTGAAACAATAAAATGTTCCTTTAAAGAAAGTGGGGTGCTGCCACATAGACTTGTCGCCAGGGGTCGCTGTCACATAGACTTGTTGTGGGGTGGGGGTGCTGTCACATAGGCTGGTCACTGTGGGGTGTTGTCACATAGACTTGTCACCATGAGGTGCTGTTACATAGACTTGTTGCCGGGGGGTGCTGTCACATAGACTTGTCACCGGGGGTGGGGGTGCTGCCACACAGATTTTTCACCTTGGTGTGCTGTCATATAGACTTGTTACCGGGGGTGGGTGCTGTCAAATAGACTTGTCGCCGGGGATGTGGGTGCTGTCACATAGACTTGTCACTGTGGGGTTTTGTCACATAGACTTGTCGCCGGGGTGCTGTCAAATAGACTTGTCACTGTGGGGTGCTGTCAAATAGACTTTTTGCCGTGGTGTGCTGGCACATAAACTTGTTGCTGTGGGGGGGTTGTCACATAGCCCTCTCACCAGAGGTGGGGGTGCTGTCACATATACTTGTCACCATGAGGTGCTGTCACATAGACTTGTCACCGGGGGGTGCTGTCACATAGACTTGTCGCCAGGGGTGGGGGTGCTGTCACACAGACTTGTCGCTGTGGGGTGCTGCCACAAAAACTTGTTGCCATGGGGTGCTGTCACATAAACTTGTTACTGGGGGTGGGGGTGCTGTCAGATAGCACCCCCACCGACAAGGCTGTCACACAGACTTGTCATTGTGGGGTGTTGTTACATAGACTTGTCACCCTTGGGTGCTGTCTCATAAACTTGTCACTGGGGGTGGGAGTGCTGTCAGATTGACTTGTCGCTGGGGGGAGTGCTGTCACACAGACTTGTCACTGTGGGGTGCTGTCACATAGACTTGATGTTGGGGGTGCTGTCACAAAGATTTGTCACCGTGGGGTGCTGTCACATAAACTTGTCACTTGGGGTGGGGGTGCTGTCAGATAGACTTGTCACCGGGGGTGGGGGTGCTGTCACACAGACATGTCGCCGTGGGATGCAGCCACATAGACTTGTTGCCGGGGTGCTCTCACATAGACTTGTCGCTGTGGGGTGCTGTCACATAGACTTGTCGCTGTGGGGTGCTGTCACACAGACTTGTCGCCGTGGGTTGCTGTCACAAAAACTTGTCAGTCTGGGGTGCTGTCACATAGACTTGTCGCTGTGGGGTGCTGTCACACAGACTTGTCGCCGTGGGTTGCTGTCACAAAAACTTGTCAGTCTGAGGTGCTGTCACATAGACTTGTTACGAGGGGAAGCCGGGGGTTGTCACAGTGATTTGTCACTTGAGGTGGGAGGAGGGCTGTGGCAGTAATTTGTCGCACTGGGGGGGTGGGCGGAGGGCTGTCACAGTAATTCATTACACAGTGTAATCCTGCCTGTGCAATGAGGGAAGGAGGTGAGCTGTGTCTATTGTGAATGGTAGGTCCTGTGTTATCCAGGTGTCACTGTACTTGTAGGGGGAGGGGAAGGGGGTGCTGTCAGTGTACTTGTGTGTGGACACTTTGGGGGGGGGCACAGCGTTCGGACATTGTGGGGGGGCACTGTGGCGTGGGGGTACTGGAGGAAGGACTGTGGGGGGCACTGTGTGTGGGCACTGTGGGGGGGGGGGGCATGTGTGTAGGGGGAACTGTGGAGGGGGCACTGTGGGGGGCATGTGTATGGGGGCTCTATGAAGGGGGACACTGTGGGAAGCACTGTGCGGGGGACACTGGAGGTGAGGACTGTGGAGGGGGGAACTGAAGGTGGGGGCCACTGTGTGTGGGCACTGTGGGGGTGCTGTCACATAGACTTGTCGCTGTGGGGAGCTGTCACATAAATTTGTCACTGTGGGGTGCTATCACATACACTTGTCACCAGGGGGTGCTGTCACATAGGGTTGCCACCGTGGGGTGCTGTCATAAACACTTGTCGCCATGGGGTGCTGTCACATAGACTTGTCAATGTTAGGTGCTGTCACATAGACTTGTTGCCGTCGGTTGCTGTCACATAGATTTGTCACTATGGGGTGCTGTCACAAAGACTTGTCGCTGTGGGATCCTGTCACGCAGACTTGTCGCCGTGGGGTGCTCTCACATAGACTTGTCGCCGTGGGAAGGAGGGATTGTAACAGTGATTTGTCCCGTGAGGTGGGAGGGGGGCTGTGACAGTAATTTGTCACGCTGGGGGGTGGGCAGAGGGCTGTCACAGTAATTCATTACACAGGGTGTCATCCTGCCTGTGCAGGGAGGGGAGGAGGTGAGCTGTTTCTATTGTGAATGGTAGGTCCTGTGTTATTTAGGTGTCACTGTACTTGGAGGGGGAGGGGAAGGGGGTGCTGTCAGTGTACTTGTGTGTGGACACTGTGGGGGGGCACTGTGTGTGGACATTGTGGGGGGGCACTGTGGCGTGGGGGAACTGTGGGGGTAATGGACGGGGAACTGTGGGGTGGCACTGTGTGTGGGCACTGTGGGGGAGCATATGTGCAGGGGGAACTGTGGAGGGGGCACTGTGGGGGGCATGTGTATGGGGGCTCTGTGGAGGGGGACACTGTGTGGAGCACTGTGCGGGGGACACTGGAGGTGAGGACTGTGTGTGGGCACTGTGGAGGTGCTGTCACATAGACTTGTCACTGTGGGGTGCTATCACATAGACTTGTCACTGTGGAGTGAGAGTGCTGTCACATAGACTTCTGTGTGGACACTGGGGGCACGGTGTGGGGGAACTGGGGGGTACTGGGGGGGCACTGTGTGTGGGAACTGTGGGGGGCATGTGTGGAGCGGGCACTGTGGTGGGCATGTGTATGGGGGCTCTGTGAAGGGGGACACTGTGGGGAGCACTGTGCAGGGGACACTGGAGATGAGGACTGTGTGTGGGCACTGTGGGGGTGCTATCACATAGACTTGTCGCCGGGGGTGGGAGTGCTGTCACATAGACTTGTCGCCGTGGGGTGGGGGTGTTGTTACATAAACTTGTTGTCATGGAGTGCTGTCACATAGAATTGTCGCTGTGGGGTGCTGTCACATAGACTTGTCGCCAGAGGTGGCGGTGCAGTCACGTAGACTTGTCACTATTGGGTGCTGTCACATAGACTTGTCGCCAGTGGGTGCTGTCATATAGACTTGTTACTGGGGGTGGGGATGCTGTCAAATGGACTTGTTGCCGGGGGTGGGGGAGCTGTCACACGGACTTTTCGCTGTGGGGTGCTGTCATATATACTTGTTGCCAAGGGTGCTGTCACATAGACTTGTCGCTGTGGTGTGCTGTCACATAGACTTGTCGCCGTGGGGCGCTGTCACAAAAACTTGTCACTGGTGGTGGGGGTGCTGTCAGATTGACTTGTTGCCGGGGGTGGGGGTGCTGTCTCACAGACTTGTCGCTGTGGGGTGCTGTCACATACACTTGATGCCAGGGGTGCTGTCACATAGATTTCTTGCCGTGGGGTGCTGTCACCTAAACTTGTCACTGGGGGTGGGGGTGCTGTCACATAGACTTGTTGCCGGTGTGGGGGTGCTGTCACACAGACTTGTCACTGTGGGATGCTGTCACATAGACTTGTCACTGTGGGGTGCTGTCACATAGACTTGTCACTGGGGGAAGATGTTGGGGGGGGTTGTCAGAAAGACGTGTCGCCGGGTTTGGGGGTGCTGTCACACAGACTTGTCGCTGTGGGATGCTGTCAGATAGACTTGTTGCCGGGGGTGCTGTCACATAGATTTATCACTGAGTGGTGCTGTCACACAGACTTGTCGCCATGGGGTGCTGTCACATAAACTTGTCGCTGTGGGGTGCTGTCATATAGACTTGTCACTGTGGGGTGCTGTCACATAAACTTGTCGCCATGGGGTGCTGTCACATAAACTTGTCGCTGTGGGGTGCTGTCACATAGACCTGTCACCGGGAGTGGGGGTGCTGTCACATAGACTTGTCGCTGTGGAGTGCTGTCACATAGACTTTTCTCCGGCGGTGGGGATACTGTAACATAGACTTGTAACCGTGGGGTGTTGTCAAATAGACTTGTCGCCATGGTGTGCTGTCACATAAACTTGTCGCTGTGAGGGGCTGTCACATAGACCTGTCACTGGCAGTGTGCGTGCTTTCACATAAACTTGTCACCATGTGGTGCTGTCACGTAGACTTGTCAATGTTGGGTGCTTTCACATAGACTTGTCGCCGGGGTAGGGAGTGCTGTCACATAGACTTGGGGTGGGAGTGTTGTTACATAGACTTGTGACTGTGGGGTGCTGTCACATAAACTTGTCGCCAGGGGGTGCTGTCACATAAACTTGCTGCGGGGCGTGGGGTGGGGGGGGCTGTCACATAGACTTGTCGCTATGGGGAGCTGTCACATAGACTTGTCGCAGGGGTCGCTGCCACATAGACTTATCGTCGTGGCTGGGGGTGCCGTCACGTAGACTTGACACTATTGAGTGCTGTCACATAGACTTGTCACTAGGGGGTGCTGTCACATAGACTGGTTGCCGGGGGTAGCTGTCACATAGACTGGTCGCCAGGGGGTGCTGTAACAAAGACTTGTCACTGTTAAGTGCTTACACATAGACTTGTCACCGTGATGTGGGGGTGCATTCATATAGACTGGTCACTGTGGGGTGTTGTCACATAGACTTATTGCCGTGGAGTGCTGTCACATAGACTTGTTACTGTGGGTGATGTCACAAAGACTTGTCGTCGGGGGTTGCTGTCACATAGAATTGTCACTTTGGGGTGCTGTCACATAAACTTGTCGCCATGGGGTGCTTTCACATAAACTTGTCACTGTGGGGTGCTGTCACATAGACTTGTCGCCGTGGGGTGGGGGTGCTGTCACATAGACTTGTCGCCGTGGGGTGGGGGTGTTGTCACAGAGACTTGTCGCTGTGGGGTGGGGGTGTTGTCACATAGACTTGTCATTGTGGGGTGCTATCACATAAACTTGTCGCCATGGGGTGCTTTCACATAAACTTGTCACTGCGGGGTGCTGTCACATAGACCTGTCACCGGGGGTGGGGGTGCTTTCACATAGACTCGTCACAATGGGGTGCTGTCACATAGACTTGTCGCTGTGGGGTGCTATCACATAAACTTGTCACTGGGGGTGGGGGTGTTGTCAGATTTACTTGTTTCCGGGGGTGGGGGTGCTGTCACACAGACTTGTCACTGTGGGGTGCTGTCACATAAACCTGTCGCCGTGGAGTGCTGTCACATAGACTTGTCACCGGGGCTGGGGGTACTGTCACATAGACTTGTCAGCATGGGGTGCTGTCTCATAGACTTGTCGCCGGGGGTGGGGGTGCTGTCACATAGACTTGTCGCTGTGTGGTTTTGTCACATAGACTTATCGCCGGGGGTGCTGTCACATATACTTGTCGCTGTGATGTGGAAGTCCTTTCACATAGACATGTCGCCGTGGAGTGGGGTGTTGTCACATAGACTTGTCACTTTGTGGTTTTGTCACATAGACTTGTTGCCGGGGGTGCTGTCACATATACTTGTCGCTGTGATGTGGGGGTACTGTCACATAGACTTGTCGCCGTGGGGTGGGGGTGCTGTCACAAAGACTTGTTGCCGTGGGGTGGGGGTGCTGTCACAGAGACTTGTCGCTGTGGGGTGGGGGTGTTGTCACATAGACTTGTCATTGTGGGGTGCTGTCACATAAACTTGTCGCCATGGGGTGCTTTCACATAAACTTGTCGCTGTGGGGTGCTGTCCCATAGACCTGTCACCGGGGGTGGGGGTGCTTTCACATAGACTTGTCACAATGGGGTGCTGTCACATAGACTTGTCGCTGTGGGGTGCTGTCACATAAACTTGTCACTGGTGTGGGGGTGTTGTCAGATTGACTTGTTTCCGGGGGGTGGGGGTGCTGTCACACAGACTTGTCACTGTGGGGTGCTGTCACATAAACCTTTCGCCGTGGAGGGCTGTCACATAGACTTGTCATCGGGGGTGGGGGTACTGTCACATAGACTTGTCAGCATGGGGTGCTGTCTCATAGACTTGTCGCCAGGGGTGGGGGTGCTGTCACATAGACTTGTCGCTGTGTGGTTTTGTCACATAGACTTGTCGCCAGGGGTGCTGTCACATAAACTTGTCGCTGTGATGTGGAAGTCCTTTCACATAGACATGTCGCCGTGGAGTGGGGTGTTGTCACATAGACTTGTCGCTCTGTGGTTTTGTCACATAGACTTGTTGCCGGGGGTGCTGTCACATATACTTGTCGCTGTGATGTGGGGGTACTGTCACATAGACTTGTCGCCGTGGGGTGGGGGTGCTGTCACATAGACTTGTTGCCGTGGGGTGGGGGTACTGTCACAGAGACTTGTCGCTGTGGGGTGGGGGTGTTGTCACATAGACTTGTCATTGTGGGGTGCTGTCACATAAACTTGTCGCCATGGGGTGCTTTCACATAAACTTGTCGCTGTGGGGTGCTGTCTCATACACTTGATGCCAGGGGTGCTGTCACATAAATTTCTTGCCGTGGGGTGCTGTCACCTAAACTTGTCACTGGGGGTGGGGGTGCTGTCACATAGACTTGTTGCCGGTGTGGGGGTGCTGTCACCCAGACTTGTCACTGTGGGATGCTGTCACATAGACTTGTCACTGTGGGGTGCTGTCACATAGACTTGTCACTGGGGGAAGATGTTGGGGGGGTTGTCAGAAAGACGTGTCGCCGGGTTTGGGGGTGCTGTCGCACAGACTTGTCGCTGTGGGATGCTGTCAGATAGACTTGTTGCCGGGGGTGCTGTCACATAGATTTATCACTGAGTGGTGCTGTCACACAGACTTGTCGCCATGGGGTGCTGTCACATAAACTTGTCGCTGTGGGGTGCTGTCATATAGACTTGTCACTGTGGGGTGCTGTCACATAAACTTGTCGCCATGGGGTGCTGTCACATAAACTTGTCGCTGTGGGGTGCTGTCACATAGACCTGTCACCGGGAGTGGGGGTGCTGTCACATAGACTTGTCGCTGTGGAGTGCTGTCACATAGACTTTTCTCCGGCGGTGGGGATACTGTAACATAGACTTGTAACCGTGGGGTGTTGTCAAATAGACTTGTCGCCATGGTGTGCTGTCACATAAACTTGTCGCTGTGAGGGGCTGTCACATAGACCTGTCACTGGCAGTGTGCGTGCTTTCACATAAACTTGTCACCATGTGGTGCTGTCACGTAGACTTGTCAATGTTGGGTGCTTTCACATAGACTTGTCGCCGGGGTAGGGAGTGCTGTCACATAGACTTGGGGTGGGAGTGTTGTTACATAGACTTGTGACTGTGGGGTGCTGTCACATAAACTTGTCGCCAGGGGGTGCTGTCACATAAACTTGCTGCGGGGCGTGGGGGGGGGGGGGCTGTCACATAGACTTGTCGCTATTGGGAGCTGTCACATAGACTTGTCGCAGGGGTCGCTGGCACATAGACTTATCGTCGTGGCTGGGGGTGCAGTCACGTAGACTTGACACTATTGAGTGCTGTCAAATAGACTTGTCACTAGGGGGTGCTGTCACATAGACTGGTTGCCGGGGGTAGCTGTCACATAGACTGGTCGCCAGGGGGTGCTGTCACAAAGACTTGTCACTGTTAAGTGCTTACACATAGACTTGTCACCGTGATGTGGGGGTGCATTCATATAGACTGGTCACTGTGGGGTGTTGTCACATAGACTTATTGCCGTGGAGTGCTGTCACATAGACTTGTCACTGTGGGTGATGTCACAAAGACTTGTCGTCGGGGGTTGCTGTCACATAGACTTGTCACTGTGGGGTGCTGTCACATAAACTTGTCGCCATGGGGTGCTTTCACATAAACTTGTCACTGTGGGGTGCTGTCACATAGACTTGTCGCCGTGGGGTGGGGGTGCTGTCACATAGACTTGTCGCCGTGGGGTGGGGGTGTTGTCACAGAGACTTGTCGCTGTGGGGTGGGGGTGTTGTCACATAGACTTGTCATTGTGGGGTGCTATCACATAAACTTGTCGCCATGGGGTGCTTTCACATAAACTTGTCACTGCGGGGTGCTGTCACATAGACCTGTCACCGGGGGTGGGGGTGCTTTCACATAGACTCGTCACAATGGGGTGCTGTCACATAGACTTGTCGCTGTGGGGTGCTGTCACATAAACTTGTCACTGGGGGTGGGGGTGTTGTCAGATTTACTTGTTTCCGGGGGTGGGGGTGCTGTCACACAGACTTGTCACTGTGGGGTGCTGTCACATAAACCTGTCGCCGTGGAGTGCTGTCACATAGACTTGTCACCGGGGCTGGAGGTACTGTCACATAGACTTGTCAGCATGGGGTGCTGTCTCATAGACTTGTCGCCGGGGGTGGGGGTGCTGTCACATAGACTTGTCGCTGTGTGGTTTTGTCACATAGACTTATCGCCGGGGGTGCTGTCACATATACTTGTCGCTGTGATGTGGAAGTCCTTTCACATAGACATGTCGCCGTGGAGTGGGGTGTTGTCACATAGACTTGTCACTTTGTGGTTTTGTCACATAGACTTGTTGCCGGGGGTGCTGTCACATATACTTGTCGCTGTGATGTGGGGGTACTGTCACATAGACTTGTCGCCGTGGGGTGGGGGTGCTGTCACATAGACTTGTTGCCGTGGGGTGGGGGTGCTGTCACAGAGACTTGTCGCTGTGGGGTGGGGGTGTTGTCACATAGACTTGTCATTGTGGGGTGCTGTCACATAAACTTGTCGCCATGGGGTGCTTTCACATAAACTTGTCGCTGTGGGGTGCTGTCCCATAGACCTGTCACCGGGGGTGGGGGTGCTTTCACATAGACTTGTCACAATGGGGTGCTGTCACATAGACTTGTCGCTGTGGGGTGCTGTCACATAAACTTGTTACTGGGGTGGGGGTGTTGTCAGATTGACTTGTTTCCGGGGGGTGGGGGTGCTGTCACACAGACTTGTCACTGTGGGGTGCTGTCACATAAACCTTTCGCCATGGAGGGCTGTCACATAGACTTGTCACCAGGGGTGGGGGTACTGTCACATAGACTTGTCAGCATGGGGTACTGTCTCATAGACTTGTCGCCGGGGGTGGGGGTGCTGTCACATAGACTTGTCGCCGTGGGGTGGGGGTGCTGTCACATAGACTTGTTGCCGTGGGGTGGGGGTACTGTCACAGAGACTTGTCGCTGTGGGGTGGGGATGTTGTCACATAGACTTGTCATTGTGGGGTGCTGTCACATAAACTTGTCGCCATGGGGTGCTTTCACATAAACTTGTCGCTGTGGGGTGCTGTCTCATAGACCTGTCACCGGGGGTGGGGGTGATTTCACATAGACTTGTCACAATGGGGTGCTGTCACATAGTCTTGTCGCTGTGGGGTGTTGTCACATAAACTTGTCACTGGGGGTGGGGGTGTTGTCAGATTGACTTGTTTCCGGGGGGTGGGGGTGCTGTCACACAGACTTGCCGCTGTGGGGTGCTGTCACATAGACTTGTCGCTGTGGGATCCTGTCACGCAGACTTGTCGCCGTGGGGTGCTCTCACATAGACTTGTCGCCGTGGGAAGGAGGGGTTGTCACAGTGATTTGTCACATGAGGTGGGAGGGGGGCTGTGACAGTAATTTGTCGCACTGGGGGGTAAGGCGGAGGGCTGTCACAGTAATTCATCACACAGGATGTAATCCTGCCTGTACAGGGATGGGAGGAGGTGAGCTGTGTCTATTGTGAATGATAGGTTCTATGTTATCTAGGTGTCACTGTACCTGTAGGGGGAGGGGAAGGGAGTGCTGTCACATAGACTTGTCGACGTGGGTTGGGGGTGTTGTCACATAGACTTGTCACTGTGGGGTGCTGTCACATAAACTTGTCGACAGGGGGTGCTGTCACATAAACTTGTCTCTGTTGGGTGCTGACACATAGACTTGTTATCATGGGTGCTGTCACCTAGGCTTGTCATTGTGGGGTGCTGCCACACAGACTTGTCATCATGGTTTGCTGTCACATAGATTTGTCACTGTGGGGTGATGTCACATAGACCTGTCACCAAGGGAAGCGGGGAGGGGGGGGGGTTGTCACAGTGATTTGTTATGTGGGGTGGGAGGGGGCTGTGACAATAAATTATCAGACATGGTGTAATCCTGCCTGTGCAGGGAGGGGAGAAGGTGAGCTGTGTCTATTGTGAATGGTAGGTCCTATGTTATCTAGGCGTCACTGTATTTATAGGGGGAGGGGAGAGGGGTGCTGTGAATGTACTTGTGTGTGGACACTGTGGGAGTGGCACTGTGGGGTGGGGCCACTGTGGGGGATGTGTGTAGAGGCACTGTGGAGGGGGCACTGTGGGGGGACACTGTTCAGGGGACACTTAATGTGACGACTGTGGAGGTGGCACTGGAGGTGGGGGCCACTGCGTGTGGGCACTTTTGGGGTGCTGTCGCATAGACTTGTCGCTGTGGGGTGCTGTCACATAGACTTGTCGCCAGTGGTGCTGTTACATAGGGTTGCCACCATAGGCTGCTGTCACATAGACTTGTCGCCATGTGGTGCTGTCACATAGACTTGTCAATGTTGGGTACTGTCACATAGACTTGTCACTGGGGGTGGGGGTGTTGTCAGATTGACTTGTTTCCGGGGGGTGGGTGTGCTGTCACACAGACTTGTCACTGTGTGGTTTTGTCACATAGACTTGTCGCTGTGATGTGGGGGTGCTGTCACATAGACTTGTCTCAGTGGGGTGGGGGTTTTGTCACAGAGACTTGTCGCTGTGGGGTGGGGGTGTTGTCACATAGACTTGTCATTGTGGGGTGCTCTCACATAAACTTGTCGCTGTGGGGTGCTGTCACATAGACTTGTCACTGGGGCTGGGGGTGCTTTCACATAGACTTGTCACAATAGGGTGCTGTCACATAGACTTGTCGCTGTGGGGTGCTGTCACATAAACTTGTCACTGTTGAGTGCTGTCACATAGACTTGTCGCTGTGGGGTCCTGTCACGCAGACTTGTCGCTGTGGGGTGCTGTCACATAGACCTGTCACCGGGGGTGGGGGTGCTTTCACATAGACTTGTCACAATGGGGTGCTGTCACATAGACTTGTCACCGGGGGTGGGGGTGCTTTCACATAGACTTGTCACAATGGGGTGCTGTCACATAGACCTGTCACCGGGGGTGGGGGTGCTTTCACATAGATTTGTCGCCGTGGGGTGCTGTCATATAGACTTGTCATTGTGATGTGGAAGTGCTGTCACATAGACATGTCACCGTGGGTTGCTGTCACATAGACTTGTCGATGTGGGGTGGGGGTGTTGTCACATAGACTTGTCACCGTGGGGTGTGGTCACATAAACTTGTCGCCATGGGGTGCTGTCACATAAACATGTCGCTGTGGGGTGCTGTCACATAGTCTTTTTACCACGGGTGGGAGTGCTGTGACATAGACTTGTCGTCGTGAGGTGAGGGTGCTGTCACATAGACCTGTCGCTGTGAGGTGGGAGTGCTGTCACATAGACTTGTCACTGTGGGGTGCTGACACATAAACTTGACGCTATGGGGTGCTATCACATAGACTTGTCATTGTGATGTTTGAGTGCTGCCACATAGACATTTCGGTGTGCTGTCACATAGACTTGTCGCCGAGGGGTGGGGGTGTTTTCACATAGACTTGTCATTGTAGGGTGGGGGTGTTGTCACATAGACTTGTCACTGTGGAGTGTTGTCACATAGACTTGTCTCTGTGGGGTGCTGTCACATTGACTTGTCATTGTGATGTGGGAGTGCTGTGACATAGACTTGTGGTCGTGAGGTGAGGGTGCTGTCACATTGACCTGTCGCTGTGAGGTGGAAGTGCTGTCACATAGACTTGTCACTGTGGGGTGCTGTCACATAAACTTGTCGCTATGGGGGGCTGTCACATAGACCTGTCACTGGGGGTGGGGTGCTGTCACATGAACTTGTCACCATGAGGTGCTATCACATAGACTTGTCATTGTGATGTTTGAGTGCTGTCACATAGACATGTCGTTGTGCTGTCACATAGACTTGTCGCTGTAGGGTGGGGGTGTTTTCACATAGACTTGTCATTGTAGGGTGGGGGTGTTGTCACATAGACTTGTCACTGTGGGGTTTTTTAACATAGACTTGTCGCCGGGGGTGCTGTCACCTAGACTTGTCGCGGGGGTGGGAGTACTGTGACATAGACTTGTCACTGTGGGGCGCTGTCAAATAGACTTGTCGCCGTGGTGTGTTGTCACATAAACTTGTCGCTGTGGGGGGCTGTCACATAGACCTGTCACCGGGGGTGGGGTGCTGTCACCTAGACTTGTCACCATAGGGTGCTGTCACATAGACTTGTTGCCGTGGGGTGTAGTCACATAGACTTGTCTCTGTGGGGTGCTGTCACATAGACTTGTCATTGTGATGTGGGAGTGCTGTCACATAGACATGTCACCGTTGGGTGGGGGTGCTGTCACATAGACTTGTTGTTGTGGGGTGGGGGTGTTGTCACATAGACTTGTCACTGTGGGGTCCTGTCACATAGACTCGTCACCGGGGGTGGGAGTGATGTGAAATAGACTTGTCGCAGTGAGGTGGGGGTGCTGTCACATAGACTTGTCGCTGTGGGTTGCTGTCACATAAACTTGTTGCTGTGCGGTTCTGTCACATAGACTTGTCTCCGGGGGTGGGGGTGCTGTCACATAGACTTGTCACCGTGGGATGCTGTCAAATAGACTTGTTGCCGTGGTGTGCTGTCACATAAACTTGTTGCTGTGGGGGACTGTCACAAAGACCTGTTACCGGGGGTGAGGTGCTGTCACATAGACTAGTCACCATGGGGTGCTGTCCCATAGACTTATCACTGTGGGGTGCTGTCACATAGACCTGTCGCTGTCGGGTGCTGTCACATAGACATGTCGCCATGAGGTGGGGGTGCTGTCACATAGACTTGTCGCCGTGGGGTGGGGGTATTTTCACATAGACTTGTCGTTATGGGGTGGGGGTGTTGTCACATAGAGTTATCGCTGTGGGGTGCTGTCACATAGACTTGTTGACGGGGGTGGGAGTACTGTGACATATACTTGTCGCCGTGAGGTGGGAGTGCTGTCACATAGATTTGTCGCTGTGCGGTGGGGGTGCTTTCACATAGACTTGTCACTGTGGGGTACTGTCACATAAACTTGTCGCTGTGGGGTGCTCTCACATAGACTTGTCTCCAGGGGTGGGGGTGGGGGTGCTGTCACATAGACTTGTCTCCGGGGGTGAGGGTGCTGTCACATAGACTTGTTACCGTGGGGTGCTGTCAAATAGACTTGTCGCCGTGGTGTGCTGTCACATTAACTTGTCGCCATGGGGTGCTGTCACATAGACTTGTTGCCGGGGGTGGGAGTGCTGTGACATAGACTTGCCGCCATGGGGTAGGGGGGCTGTCACATAGACTTGTCGCTGTGGGGTGGGGGTGTTGTCACATAGACTTGTCTCTTTCGGGTGTTGTTGCATAGACTTGTCAATGTGATGTGGGAGTGCTGTCACATAGACATGTCGCTGTGGGGTGGGGTGCTGTCACATAGACTTCTTGCCATGGGGTAGGGGTGTTGTCACATAGACTTGTCGCTGTGGGGTGGGGGTGTGGTCACATAGACTTGTCACTGTGGGGTGCTGTTACATAAACTTGTCGCCATGGGGTGCTGTCACATAGACTTGTCGCCGGGGGAGGGAGTGCTGTCACATAGACTTGTCTTCGGGGGTGGGGGTGCTGTCACATAAACTTGTCGCTGTGGGGTGCTGTCACATAAACTTGTCGCCATGGGGTGCTGTGACATAGACTTGTCGCCATGAGGTAGGGGGGCTGTCACAGAGACTTGTCGCTGTGGGGTGGGGGTGTGGTCACCGACTTGTCACTGTGCGGTGCTGTCACATAAACGTGTCGCCGTGGTGTGTTGTCACATAAACTTGTCGCTGTGGGGGGCTGTCACATAGACCTGTCACCGGGGGTGGGGTGCTGTCACCTAGACTTGTCACCATAGGGTGCTGTCACATAGACTTGTTGCCGTGGGGTGTAGTCACATAGACTTGTCTCTGTGGGGTGCTGTCACATAGACTTGTCATTGTGATGTGGGAGTGCTGTCACATAGACATGTCACCATTGGGTGGGGGTGCTGTCACATAGACTTGTCGCTGTGGGGTGGGGGTGTTGTCACATAGACTTGTCATTGTGGGGTACTGTCTCATAGACTTGTCGCCGGGGGTGGGGGTGCTGTCACAGAGACTTGTCGCTGTGGGGTGGGGGTGTTGTCACATTGACTTGTCATTGTGGGGTGCTGTCACATAAACTTGTCGCCATGGGGTGCTTTCACATAAACTTGTCGCTGTGGGGTGCTGTCCCATAGACCTGTCACCGGGGGTGGGGGTGCTTTCACATAGACTTGTCACAATGGGGTGCTGTCACATAGACTTGTCGCTGTGGGGTGCTGTCACATAAACTTGTCACTGGGGTGGGGGTGTTGTCAGATTGACTTGTTTCCGGGGGGTGGGGGTGCTGTCACACAGACTTGTCACTGTGGGGTGCTGTCACATAAACCTTTCGCCGTGGAGGGCTGTCACATAGACTTGTCATCGGGGGTGGGGGTACTGTCACATAGACTTGTCAACATGGGGTGCTGTCTCATAGACTTGTCGCCAGGGGTGGGGGTGCTGTCACATAGACTTGTCGCTGTGTGGTTTTGTCACATAGACTTGTCGCCAGGGGTGCTGTCACATAAACTTGTCGCTGTGATGTGGAAGTCCTTTCACATAGACATGTCGCCGTGGAGTGGGGTGTTGTCACATAGACTTGTCGCTCTGTGGTTTTGTCACATAGACTTGTTGCCGGGGGTGCTGTCACATATACTTGTCGCTGTGATGTGGGGGTACTGTCACATAGACTTGTCGCCGTGGGGTGGGGGTGCTGTCACATAGACTTGTTGCCGTGGGGTGGGGGTACTGTCACAGAGACTTGTCGCTGTGGGGTGGGGGTGTTGTCACATAGACTTGTCATTGTGGGGTGCTGTCACATAAACTTGTCGCCATGGGGTGCTTTCACATAAACTTGTCGCTGTGGGGTGCTGTCTCATAGACCTGTCACCGGGGGTGGGGGTGCTTTCACATAGACTTGTCACAATGGGGTGCTGTCACATAGTCTTGTCGCTGTGGGGTGTTGTCACATAAACTTGTCACTGGGGGTGGGGGTGTTGTCAGATTGACTTGTTTCCGGGGGGTGGGGGTGCTGTCACACAGACTTGCCGCTGTGGGGTGCTGTCACATAGACTTGTCGCTGTGGGATCCTGTCACGCAGACTTGTCGCCGTGGGGTGCTCTCACATAGACTTGTCGCCGTGGGAAGGAGGGGTTGTCACAGTGATTTGTCACGTGAGGTGGGAGGGGGGCTGTGACAGTAATTTGTCGCACTGGGGGGTAAGGCGGAGGGCTGTTACAGTAATTCATCACACAGGATGTAATCCTGCCTGTACAGGGATGGGAGGAGGTGAGCTGTGTCTATTGTGAATGATAGGTTCTATGTTATCTAGGTGTCACTGTACCTGTAGGGGGAGGGGAAGGGAGTGCTGTCACATAGACTTGTCGACGTGGGTTGGGGGTGTTGTCACATAGACTTGTCACTGTGGGGTGCTGTCACATAAACTTGTCGACAGGGGGTGCTGTCACATAAACTTGTCTCTGTTGGGTGCTGACACATAGACTTGTTATCATGGGTGCTGTCACCTAGGCTTGTCATTGTGGGGTGCTGCCACACAGACTTGTCATCATGGTTTGCTGTCACATAGATTTGTCACTGTGGGGTGATGTCACATAGACCTGTCACCAAGGGAAGCGGGGAGGGGGGGGGTTGTCACAGTGATTTGTTATGTGGGGTGGGAGGGGGCTGTGACAATAAATTATCAGACATGGTGTAATCCTGCCTGTGCAGGGAGGGGAGAAGGTGAGCTGTGTCTATTGTGAATGGTAGGTCCTATGTTATCTAGGCGTCACTGTATTTATAGGGGGAGGGGAGAGGGGTGCTGTGAATGTACTTGTGTGTGGACACTGTGGGAGTGGCACTGTGGGGTGGGGGCACTGTGGGGGATGTGTGTAGAGGCACTGTGGAGGGGGCACTGTGGGGGGACACTGTTCAGGGGACACTTAATGTGACGACTGTGGAGGTGGCACTGGAGGTGGGGGCCACTGCGTGTGGGCACTTTTGGGGTGCTGTCGCATAGACTTGTCGCTGTGGGGTGCTGTCACATAGACTTGTCGCCAGTGGTGCTGTTACATAGGGTTGCCACCATAGGCTGCTGTCACATAGACTTGTCGCCATGTGGTGCTGTCACATAGACTTGTCAATGTTGGGTACTGTCACATAGACTTGTCACTGGGGGTGGGGGTGTTGTCAGATTGACTTGTTTCCGGGGGGTGGGTGTGCTGTCACACAGACTTGTCACTGTGTGGTTTTGTCACATAGACTTGTCGCTGTGATGTGGGGGTGCTGTCACATAGACTTGTCTCAGTGGGGTGGGGGTTTTGTCACAGAGACTTGTCGCTGTGGGGTGGGGGTGTTGTCACATAGACTTGTCATTGTGGGGTGCTCTCACATAAACTTGTCGCTGTGGGGTGCTGTCACATAGACTTGTCACTGGGGCTGGGGGTGCTTTTACATAGACTTGTCACAATAGGGTGCTGTCACATAGACTTGTCGCTGTGGGGTGCTGTCACATAAACTTGTCACTGTTGAGTGCTGTCACATAGACTTGTCGCTGTGGGGTCCTGTCACGCAGACTTGTCGCTGTGGGGTGCTGTCACATAGACCTGTCACCGGGGGTGGGGGTGCTTTCACATAGACTTGTCACAATGGGGTGCTGTCACATAGACTTGTCACCGGGGGTGGGGGTGCTTTCACATAGACTTGTCACAATGGGGTGCTGTCACATAGACCTGTCACCGGGGGTGGGGGTGCTTTCACATAGATTTGTCGCCGTGGGGTGCTGTCATATAGACTTGTCATTGTGATGTGGAAGTGCTGTCACATAGACATGTCACCGTGGGTTGCTGTCACATAGACTTGTCGATGTGGGGTGGGGGTGTTGTCACATAGACTTGTCACCGTGGGGTGTGGTCACATAAACTTGTCGCCATGGGGTGCTGTCACATAAACATGTCGCTGTGGGGTGCTGTCACATAGTCTTTTTACCACGGGTGGGAGTGCTGTGACATAGACTTGTCGTCGTGAGGTGAGGGTGCTGTCACATAGACCTGTCGCTGTGAGGTGGGAGTGCTGTCACATAGACTTGTCACTGTGGGGTGCTGACACATAAACTTGACGCTATGGGGTGCTATCACATAGACTTGTCATTGTGATGTTTGAGTGCTGCCACATAGACATTTCGGTGTGCTGTCACATAGACTTGTCGCCGAGGGGTGGGGGTGTTTTCACATAGACTTGTCATTGTAGGGTGGGGGTGTTGTCACATAGACTTGTCACTGTGGAGTGTTGTCACATAGACTTGTCTCTGTGGGGTGCTGTCACATTGACTTGTCATTGTGATGTGGGAGTGCTGTGACATAGACTTGTGGTCGTGAGGTGAGGGTGCTGTCACATTGACCTGTCGCTGTGAGGTGGAAGTGCTGTCACATAGACTTGTCACTGTGGGGTGCTGTCACATAAACTTGTCGCTATGGGGGGCTGTCACATAGACCTGTCACTGGGGGTGGGGTGCTGTCACATGAACTTGTCACCATGAGGTGCTATCACATAGACTTGTCATTGTGATGTTTGAGTGCTGTCACATAGACATGTCGTTGTGCTGTCACATAGACTTGTCGCTGTAGGGTGGGGGTGTTTTCACATAGACTTGTCATTGTAGGGTGGGGGTGTTGTCACATAGACTTGTCACTGTGGGGTTTTTTAACATAGACTTGTCGCCGGGGGTGCTGTCACCTAGACTTGTCGCGGGGGTGGGAGTACTGTGACATAGACTTGTCACTGTGGGGCGCTGTCAAATAGACTTGTCGCCGTGGTGTGTTGTCACATAAACTTGTCGCTGTGGGGGGCTGTCACATAGACCTGTCACCGGGGGTGGGGTGCTGTCACCTAGACTTGTCACCATAGGGTGCTGTCACATAGACTTGTTGCCGTGGGGTGTAGTCACATAGACTTGTCTCTGTGGGGTGCTGTCACATAGACTTGTCATTGTGATGTGGGAGTGCTGTCACATAGACATGTCACCGTTGGGTGGGGGTGCTGTCACATAGACTTGTTGTTGTGGGGTGGGGGTGTTGTCACATAGACTTGTCACTGTGGGGTCCTGTCACATAGACTCGTCACCGGGGGTGGGAGTGATGTGAAATAGACTTGTCGCAGTGAGGTGGGGGTGCTGTCACATAGACTTGTCGCTGTGGGTTGCTGTCACATAAACTTGTTGCTGTGCGGTTCTGTCACATAGACTTGTCTCCGGGGGTGGGGGTGCTGTCACATAGACTTGTCACCGTGGGATGCTGTCAAATAGACTTGTTGCCGTGGTGTGCTGTCACATAAACTTGTTGCTGTGGGGGACTGTCACATAGACCTGTTACCGGGGGTGAGGTGCTGTCACATAGACTAGTCACCATGGGGTGCTGTCCCATAGACTTATCACTGTGGGGTGCTGTCACATAGACCTGTCGCTGTTGGGTGCTGTCACATAGACATGTCGCCATGAGGTGGGGGTGCTGTCACATAGACTTGTCGCCGTGGGGTGGGGGTATTTTCACATAGACTTGTCGTTATGGGGTGGGGGTGTTGTCACATAGAGTTATCGCTGTGGGGTGCTGTCACATAAACTTGTCGACATGGGGTGCTGTCACATAAACTTGCCGCTGTGGTGCTGTCACATAGACTTGTTGACGGGGTTGGGAGTACTGTGACATATACTTGTCGCCGTGAGGTGGGAGTGCTGTCACATAGATTTGTCGCTGTGCGGTGGGGGTGCTTTCACATAGACTTGTCACTGTGGGGTACTGTCACATAAACTTGTCGCTGTGGGGTGCTCTCACATAGACTTGTCTCCAGGGGTGGGGGTGGGGGTGCTGTCACATAGACTTGTCTCCGGGGGTGAGGGTGCTGTCACATAGACTTGTTACCGTGGGGTGCTGTCAAATAGACTTGTCGCCGTGTTGTGCTGTCACATTAACTTGTCGCTGTGGGGTGCTGTCACATAAACTTGTCTCCATGGGGTGCTGTCACATAGACTTGTTGCCGGGGGTGGGAGTGCTGTGACATAGACTTGCCGCCATGGGGTAGGGGGGCTGTCACATAGACTTGTCGCTGTGGGGTGGGGGTGTTGTCACATAGACTTGTCTCTTTCGGGTGTTGTTGCATAGACTTGTCAATGTGATGTGGGAGTGCTGTCACATAGACATGTCGCTGTGGGGTGGGGTGCTGTCACATAGACTTCTTGCCATGGGGTAGGGGTGTTGTCACATAGACTTGTCGCTGTGGGGTGGGGGTGTGGTCACATAGACTTGTCACTGTGGGGTGCTGTTACATAAACTTGTCGCCATGGGGTGCTGTCACATAAACATGTCGCTGTGGGGTGCTGTCACATAGTCTTTTTACCACGGGTGGGAGTGCTGTGACATAGACTTGTCGTCGTGAGGTGAGGGTGCTGTCACATAGACCTGTCGCTGTGAGGTGGGAGTGCTGTCACATAGACTTGTCACTGTGGGGTGCTGACACATAAACTTGACGCTATGGGGTGCTATCACATAGACTTGTCATTGTGATGTTTGAGTGCTGCCACATAGACATTTCGGTGTGCTGTCACATAGACTTGTCGCCGAGGGGTGGGGGTGTTTTCACATAGACTTGTCATTGTAGGGTGGGGGTGTTGTCACATAGACTTGTCACTGTGGAGTGTTGTCACATAGACTTGTCTCTGTGGGGTGCTGTCACATTGACTTGTCATTGTGATGTGGGAGTGCTGTGACATAGACTTGTGGTCGTGAGGTGAGGGTGCTGTCACATTGACCTGTCGCTGTGAGGTGGAAGTGCTGTCACATAGACTTGTCACTGTGGGGTGCTGTCACATAAACTTGTCGCTATGGGGGGCTGTCACATAGACCTGTCACTGGGGGTGGGGTGCTGTCACATGAACTTGTCACCATGAGGTGCTATCACATAGACTTGTCATTGTGATGTTTGAGTGCTGTCACATAGACATGTCGTTGTGCTGTCACATAGACTTGTCGCTGTAGGGTGGGGGTGTTTTCACATAGACTTGTCATTGTAGGGTGGGGGTGTTGTCACATAGACTTGTCACTGTGGGGTTTTTTAACATAGACTTGTCGCCGGGGGTGCTGTCACCTAGACTTGTCGCGGGGGTGGGAGTACTGTGACATAGACTTGTCACTGTGGGGCGCTGTCAAATAGACTTGTCGCCGTGGTGTGTTGTCACATAAACTTGTCGCTGTGGGGGGCTGTCACATAGACCTGTCACCGGGGGTGGGGTGCTGTCACCTAGACTTGTCACCATAGGGTGCTGTCACATAGACTTGTTGCCGTGGGGTGTAGTCACATAGACTTGTCTCTGTGGGGTGCTGTCACATAGACTTGTCATTGTGATGTGGGAGTGCTGTCACATAGACATGTCACCGTTGGGTGGGGGTGCTGTCACATAGACTTGTTGTTGTGGGGTGGGGGTGTTGTCACATAGACTTGTCACTGTGGGGTCCTGTCACATAGACTCGTCACCGGGGGTGGGAGTGATGTGAAATAGACTTGTCGCAGTGAGGTGGGGGTGCTGTCACATAGACTTGTCGCTGTGGGTTGCTGTCACATAAACTTGTTGCTGTGCGGTTCTGTCACATAGACTTGTCTCCGGGGGTGGGGGTGCTGTCACATAGACTTGTCACCGTGGGATGCTGTCAAATAGACTTGTTGCCGTGGTGTGCTGTCACATAAACTTGTTGCTGTGGGGGACTGTCACATAGACCTGTTACCGGGGGTGAGGTGCTGTCACATAGACTAGTCACCATGGGGTGCTGTCCCATAGACTTATCACTGTGGGGTGCTGTCACATAGACCTGTCGCTGTTGGGTGCTGTCACATAGACATGTCGCCATGAGGTGGGGGTGCTGTCACATAGACTTGTCGCCGTGGGGTGGGGGTATTTTCACATAGACTTGTCGTTATGGGGTGGGGGTGTTGTCACATAGAGTTATCGCTGTGGGGTGCTGTCACATAAACTTGTCGACATGGGGTGCTGTCACATAAACTTGCCGCTGTGGTGCTGTCACATAGACTTGTTGACGGGGTTGGGAGTACTGTGACATATACTTGTCGCCGTGAGGTGGGAGTGCTGTCACATAGATTTGTCGCTGTGCGGTGGGGGTGCTTTCACATAGACTTGTCACTGTGGGGTACTGTCACATAAACTTGTCGCTGTGGGGTGCTCTCACATAGACTTGTCTCCAGGGGTGGGGGTGGGGGTGCTGTCACATAGACTTGTCTCCGGGGGTGAGGGTGCTGTCACATAGACTTGTTACCGTGGGGTGCTGTCAAATAGACTTGTCGCCGTGTTGTGCTGTCACATTAACTTGTCGCTGTGGGGTGCTGTCACATAAACTTGTCTCCATGGGGTGCTGTCACATAGACTTGTTGCCGGGGGTGGGAGTGCTGTGACATAGACTTGCCGCCATGGGGTAGGGGGGCTGTCACATAGACTTGTCGCTGTGGGGTGGGGGTGTTGTCACATAGACTTGTCTCTTTCGGGTGTTGTTGCATAGACTTGTCAATGTGATGTGGGAGTGCTGTCACATAGACATGTCGCTGTGGGGTGGGGTGCTGTCACATAGACTTCTTGCCATGGGGTAGGGGTGTTGTCACATAGACTTGTCGCTGTGGGGTGGGGGTGTGGTCACATAGACTTGTCACTGTGGGGTGCTGTTACATAAACTTGTCGCCATGGGGTGCTGTCACATAGACTTGTCGCCGGGGGAGGGAGTGCTGTCACATAGACTTGTCTTCGGGGGTGGGGGTGCTGTCACATAAACTTGTCGCTGTGACAGGGTCAGACCGAATAATCCACCAACTGTTTCCCAAAGCGCCCCCTCGCGCCATGCCACCCTGCAGAGGCTGAGGTGCTCAAAGGTCTGGCAGTTTTTCACTGAGAGTGCAGACGACCGACGAACTGTGGTGTGCAACGTTTGTCGCGCCAAGATCAGCCGTGGAGCCACCACCACCAGCCTCACCACCACCAGCCTCACCACCACCAGCATGCGCAGACATATGATGGCCAAGCACCCCACAAGGTGGGACGAAGGCCCTTCACCGCCTCCGGTTTGCACCACTGCCTCTCCCCCTGTGCCCCAACGTGCCACTGAGATCCAACCCCCCTCTCAGGACACAGGCACTACCGTCTGCCGGCCTGCACCCACACCCTCACCTCCGCTGTCCTCGGCCCCATCCAGCAATGTCTCTCAGCGCAGCATCCAGCCGTCTCTAGCGCAACTGTTTGAGCGCAAGCGCAAGTACGCCGCCACGCGCCCACACGTTCAAGCGTTAAACGTGCACATAGCCAAATTGATCAGCCTGGAGATGCTGCCGTATATGCTTGTGGAAACGGAGGCTTTCAAAAACATGATGGCGGTGGCGGCCCCGCGCTACTCGGTTCCCAGTCGCCACTCCTTTTCCCGATGTGCCGTCCCAGCCCTGCACGACCAAGTCTCCCGCAACATTGTACGCGCCCTCACCAACGCGGTTACTGCCAAGGTCCACTTAACAACGGACACGTGGACAAGTACAGGCGGGCAGGGCCACTATATCTCCCTGACGGCACATTGGGTGAATTTAGTGGAGGCTGGGACCGAGTCAGAGCCTGGGACCGCTCACGTCCTACCCACCCCCAGAATTGCGGGCCCCAGCTCGGTGCTGGTATCTGCGGCGGTGTATGCTTCCTCCACTAAACCACCCTCCTCCTCCTACGCAACCTCTGATTCGCAATCAAGATCTGTCAGCAGCAGCACGCCGCCACCAGTCGGTGTCGCGCGGGGTGACAGCACAGCGGTGGGCAAGCGCAGGTGGAACTCTACGCTCCACATGTAGGCCAGGCTCTATGAGCAGCGTAGAGCTACAGTGGAATACCCACTCCAACATGGGCGGCGTAGTGGCAGTCAGCCTCCTCAATTCTTTACAGAAGAGTGGGCCTGGTTGGCAGACATCTGCCAGGTCCTTGGAAACTTTGAGGAGTCTACCCAGATGGTGAGCGGCGATGCTGCAATCATTAGCGTCACCATTCCTCTGCTATGCCTCTTGAGAAGTTCCCTGCAAAGCATAAAGGCAGACGCTTCGCGCTCGGAAACGGAGGCGGGGAAAGACAGTATGTCGCTGGATAGTCAGAGCACCCTCATGTCTATATCTCAGCACGTTGAGGAGGAGGAGAAGGAGGAGGGGGAGGAGCATGAGGACGGGGAAGAGACAGGTTGGCCCACTGCTGAGGGTACCCATGCTGCTTGCCTGTCATCCTTTCAGCATGTATGGCCTGAGGATGAGGAGGAGGATCCTGAAAGTGATCTTCCTAGTGAGGACAGCCATGTGTTGCATACAGGTACCCTGGCACACATGGCGGACTTCATGTTAGGATGCCTTTCTCGTGACCCTCGCATTACACGCATTCTGGCCACTGCGGATTACTGGGTGTACACACTGCTGGACCCACGGTATAAGGAGAACCTTTCCACTCTCATACCCTAAGAGGAAAGGGGTTCGAAAGTGATGCTATACCACCGGACCCTGGCGGAAAAACTGATGGTAAAATTCCCATCCGACAGCGCTAGTGGCAGAAGGCGCAGTTCCGAGGGCCAGGTAGCAGGGGAGGCGCGGAGATCAGGCAGCATGTACAGTGCAGGCAGGGGAACACTCCCCAAGGCCTTTGACAGCTTTATGGCTTCCCAGCAAGACTGTGTCACCGCTCCCCAGTCAAGGCTGAGTCGGCGGGAGCACTGTAAAAGGATGGTGAGGGAGTACGTAGCCGATCGCACGACCGTCCTCCGTGACGCCTCTGCCCCCTACAACTACTGGGTGTCGAAGCTGGACACGTGGCCTGAACTCACGCTGTATGCCCTGGAGGTGCTTGCTTGTCCTGCGGCTAGCGTCTTGTCAGAGAGGGTGTTTAGTGCGGCTGGGGGAATCATCACAGATAAGCGTACCCGCCTGTCAACCGACAGTGCCGACAGGCTTACACTCATCAAGATGAACAAAGCCTGGATTTCCCCAGACTTCTCTTCTCCACCAGCGGACAGCAGCGGTACCTAGACAATACGTAGGCTGCACCCGCGGATGGAAGCATCGTTCTCTATCACCATCAAAAATGGGGACCTTTTAGCTTCATCAATCTGTGTATTATATTCATCCTCCTCCTCCTGCTCCTCCTCCTGAAACCTCACGTAATCACGCCGAACGGGCTATTTTTCTTAGGCCCACAAGGCTCAGTCATATTACTTTAGTAAACAATGTTTATACGTTTCAATGCTCATTAAAGCGTTGAAACTTGCACCTGAACCAATTTTTATTTTAACTGGGCTGCCTACAGGCCTAGTTACAAATTAAGCCAGATTAACCAAAGCGATTAATGGGTTTCACCTGCCCTCTTGGTTGGGCATGGGCAATTTTTCTGAGGTACATTAGTACTGTTGGTACACCAATTTTTTGGGCACTCGCCTACAGTGTAATCCTAGTAATTTTTATGGGCTTCACCTGCACTCATGGTACAGCAAGGTGTGTGGGGTTGGCCTACACTTTTGCTACATAAATGTAACTGGGGCCTTGTCTATACTGCAACTACTGAAATGTGCAAGAGACTGTTATCTCCCTAAACTGCTGCAACGGGAATGTTACTGTGGCCTGTCTTGACTGCTACTACTACTGAAATGGAACTAATACTGTGCTCCACCTATACTGCTGCTAGTGATATGTTACTGGGGCCTGTCGCTAATGTTACTACTGAAATGGAACTAAGACTGTGCTCCCCATATACTGCTGCTTCGGAATTGTTACTGGGGCCTGTCTTGACTGCTACTATTACTGAAATGGAAATAAGACTGTGCTCCCCCTATACTGCTGCTTTGGAATTGTTACTGTGGCCTGTCTTGAGTGCTACTACTACTGAAATGGAACTAATACTGTGCTCCCCCTATACTGCTGCTAGTGATATGTTACTGGGGCCTGTCTAGACTGCTACTACTACTGAAATGGAACTAATACTGTGCTCCCCCTATACTGCTGCTAGTGATATGTTACTGCGGCCTGTCCAGACTGCTACTACTACTGAAATGGAACTAATACTGTGCTCCCCCTATACTGCTGCTAGTGATATGTTACTGTGGCCTGTCTTGACTGCTACTACTACTGAAATGGAACTAATACTGTGCTCCCCCTATACTGCTGCTAGTGATATCTTACTGTGGCCTGTCCAGACTGCTACTACTACTGAAATGGAACTAAGACTGCAGTCCCCCTATACTGCTGCTTCGGAATTGTTACCAGGGCCTGTCTTGAGTGCTACTATTACTGAAATGGAACTAAGACTGTGCTCCCCCTATACTGCTGCTTCGGAATTGTTACTGGGGCCTGTCTGGACTGCTACTACTACTGAAATGGAACTAATACTGTGCTCCCCCTATAATGCTGCTAGTGATATGTTACTGGGGCCTGTCCCTAATGCTACCGCTGAAATGTTACTAATTCTGGGCTCTACCTATACCGCTGCTAATGCTATGTCACTGGGGTGTGGAAACGGAGGCTTCCCAAAGACATGATGGTGGCGAGGCCATTTCCCACCAAGGCGGTTACTGTTAAGGTGCATATAACCACGGACACGTGGAGAGGACACGTAGTGCCTCAAAAACATCCCCCTCCTCCTCCAACAATGAAAACATTCTTGGCAAATACCTTTGCATAGGTCCATCTGGTGGCAGTCCAAGAATTTCACCTTTACCGACACAACAAAAGAGCCCCCCCACCATCCCCCCGCCACGGCCCACTTAATCCTGGCCACATTCCGAAAACCAACTAAATAAAACCGCGCTACTAGGTCTGCAGTCGCCACCGCATTCCCACCAACGCGGTTACTGTTAAGGTACATATTACCACTCTGACTGGGACATGCACTGTGGGCCGAAGCACACCTGTATTGTATGTGACGTTAGCTTTGCTGTCCAGGGCACTGCAATGGGATATATTTATGTACCGCCGGTGGGTTCCAGGGAGCCACCCATGCTGTGGGTGCACACGGAATTCCCATTGCGGAGTTGGGGATTCCCAGTTGCACCTGCCTGTGACTATTTATAAAAAACCGCGGTCTGACTGGGGCATGCAGACACCTTGACAGAATGAATAGTGTGTGGCACATGGATTCCCCATTGCTATGCCCACGTGTGCAGCTCCTGATGGAGGTGGCACAAGATTGGATTTCTCATTGCTTCTGTACAGCATTGTGGGCTATCACCCCGCCCCTTTTAAAGAGGGTCACTGCCTGGCCCTGCCAACCCTCTGCAGTGTGTGCCTGCAGTTCCTCCTCATGGCAGACGCACTTATAAATAGACATGAGGGTGGTGTGGCTATGAGGCCAGCGTGTGGCATGAGTGCAGCTGAAGGCTGCGCAGGGACACTTTGGTGTGCGCTGTGGACACTGGGTCGTGCGGGGGGGGTTGGGCAGCATGTTACCCAGGAGAAGTGGCAGCGGAGTGTCATGCAGGCAGTGATTGTGCTTTGTTGGAGGTAGTGTGGTGCTTAGCTAAGGTATGCATTGCTAATGAGGGTTTTTCAGAAGTAAAAATTGTTAGGGGGGGCACTCTTGCCGCTATTGTGGCTTAATAGTGGGACCTGGGAACTTGAGATGCAGCCCAACATGTAGCCCCTCGCCTGCCCTATCCGTTTCTGTGTCGTTCCCATCACTTTCTTGAATTTCCCAGATTTTCACAAATGAAAATCTTAGCGAGCATCGGCGAAATACAAAAATGCTCGGGTCGCCCATTCACTTCAATGGGGTTCGTTACTCGAAACGAACCCTTGAGCATCGCGAAAAGTTTGTCTCTAGTAACGAGCACCCGAGCATTTTGGTGCTCGCTCATCTCTAGAAAGCACTTATTTCTTCTCGATGTTCATTATCTACTCTCATGCTTTTTAAAAAAATAGTTTTATTCTCTTTCTTTGGGTCTAGGGTCTTCCAATTACAGTATTCTTCTTTTTCACTATTTTTTTGCGTTTTTTCATGGGCATTTTCTATTAGCTTTAATGGGTAGTGTTTTTCCTTGAACCTTAGCTTCATCAGTTCTGCTTGGACTAAAAAATCTTCATCTAATGTGCAATTTCTTCTGATCCTTCATATTTGGCTGTAAGGCATATTATTTTTCCAGCCTTTAGCATGGCAGCTTCTATGATCAAGATAGCTGTTTTTGTCAACTTTCTTGAAGTGAGTCTTGGTAGTAATTTTGCCATCTTTGTGTCCCAAATTTAGATCTAGAAAAATTATATTATCCCTACTAATGGTATCTGTGAATCGCATATTCATTATCTTATTTAAACCATGGATAAAAGAATTAAGATCCATTTCTGACCACTCCCACACTATTAATATGTCGTCAAACAAGTGTACTTCACCTCTCTCGTCTCCTCACTACCTCATGACCCTAAAAGACACATTGACATTTTTCACTTTTCTTAGCCCTAAATTGCAGCTCCCCCATGACAGATCTCAGTGCTGAAGAGCTGGCTGCTTGTTTCAAAAAGAAAATCAATGACATCTGGCAGTAAATAACCTCCAAATCCAAGACCAGCCCCAATCCTAGTCTTGTCATTACTGCATCTAGCTCTTGCTCCCTATCTGTACTCAGGCCAATGACAGAGGAAGAAGTCTCCACATTGCCTATCTCTAGCGCCCCACCACCTTTGCTAGCGCCCCTCTTCCCTCACTCCTCCTCTGGTCCCTCTCCCCGGTTGCTATCTCCCACCTCACCACTATATTCAACCTCTGGAATTTTCCCCTCTTCATTCAAGCACACTATCATATCTCTGCTACTAAAGAAATTGGCTCTTGACTCGACTGATGCTGCAAACTACCGACCCATGTCAAATCGTCCCTTCATCTCCAAACTATTAGAGTGCCTTGTTTACTCCCGCCTTATAAGCTATCTAATACTCTCTTCTTGATCCCCTATAGTCCAGTTTCCACCTTCTACACTCAACAGAAACCACCCTGACTAAAGTATCAAACAATCTCCTGACGGCTAAATTATGTTAGGGTTGTGCATCTGGGACCTGTGTTTCTACAGGGTTCCTTGTGCACACCTTCACAGGCAGGGGTTAATTGAGCAGGCTGGATGTGGTATTCTCCAGCAGCTAATCCCCCTGGTCTGCAGTAGATAAAAAGTTTTAGTTTCAGCACGGCCTGCTGACGCTTGCCCACCGCTGTGCTGCCATGACGCGCGACACCGACTGCTGGCGACGTGCTGCTGCTGACACATCTTGATTGTGAGACAGAGGTTGCGTAGGAGGAGGAGGAGGAGGAGGGTGGTTGAGTGGAGGAAGCATACACCGCCGCAGATACCACCACCGAGCTGGGACCCGCAATTCTGGGGGTGGGTAGGACGTGAGCGGTCCCAGGCTCTGACTCTGTCCCAGCCTCCACTAAATTCACCCAATGTGCCGTCAGGGAGATATAGTGGCCCTGCCCGCCTGTGCTTGTCCACGTGTCCGTTGTTAAGTGGACCTTGGCAGTAACCGCGTTGGTGAGGGCGCGTACAATGTTGCGGGAGACGTGGTCGTGCAGGGCTGGGACGGCACATCGGGAAAAGTAGTGGCGACTGGGAACTGAGAAGCGCGGGGCCGCGGCCGCCATCATACCTTTGCAAGCCTCCGTTTCCACAAGCCTATACGGCAGCATCTCCAGGCTGATCAATTTGGCTATGTGCACGTTTAACGCTTGAGCGTGCGGGTGCGTGGTGGCGTACTTGCGCTTGTGCTCCAACACTTGCACTAGCGACGGCTGGACGGTGCGCTGAGATACATTGGTGGATGGGGCCGAGCACAGCGGAGGTGAGGGTGTGGATGCAGGGCAGGAGACGGTAGTGCCTGTGTCCTGAGAGGGAGGTTGGACCTCAGTGGCAGGTTGGGGCACAGGGGGAGAGGCAACGGTGCAAACCGGAGGCGGTGAACGGCCTTCGTCCCACCTTGTGGGGTGCTTGGCCATCATATGTCTGCGCATGCTGGTGGTGGTGATGCTGGTGGTGGTGGCTCCCCGGCTGATCTTGGCGCGACAAAGGTTGCACACCACTGTTCGTCGGTCGTCTGCACTCTCAGTGAAAAACTGCCAGACCTTTGAGCACCTCGGCCTCTGTAGGGTGGCATGGTGCGAGGGGGCGCTTTGGGAAACAGTTGGTGGATTATTTGGTCTGGCCCTGCCTCTACCCCTGGCCACCGCACTGCCTCTTCCAACCTGCCCTGCTGCTGCACTTGCCTCCCCCTCTGAAGACCTGTCCTCAGTAGGCGTAGCAAACCAGGTGGGGTCAGTCACCTCATCGTCCTGCTGCTCTTCCTCCGAATCCTCTGTGCGCTCCTCCCTCAGACTTACTCCAATTACTACTACCTGAGTGATAGACAACTGTGTCTCATCGTCATCGTCCTCTTCACCCACTGAAAGCTCTTGAGACAGTTGCTGGAAGTCCCCAGCTAATCCCCCGGACCCCGGGAACTTTCCAAAGGTTGGGCATCGGTCACGACAAACTCCTCCGGTGGGAGAGGAACCATTGCTGCCCAATCTTGGCAGGGGCCCGAGAACAGTTCCTGGGAGTCTGCCTGCTCCTCAGAATGTGTCATTGTAATGGAGTGAGGAGGCTGGGAGGAAGGAGGAGCAGCAGCCAGAGGATTCAGAGTTGCAGCAGTGGACGGCGCAGAATTCTGGGTAGTCGATAGATTGCTGGATTCACTTTCTGCCATCCAGGACAGGACCTGCTCACACTGCTCATTTTCTAATAAAGGTCTACCACATGGACCCATTCATTGTGAGATGAATGTGGGGACGCCAGAAACGTGCCTCTCTCCTAATCCCGCAGCAGTTGGCTGCGATACACCTGGATCAAGAGCTCGGCCTGTGCCCACACCCTGACTTGGGCCTCCGCGTCCTCGCCCGCGTCCACGTCCTCTAGGCCTAACCCTACCCCTCAGCATGCTGTATTACCAGTAGTGCAGAAACAGAACGCTGTAATTAAATGTGCCGCTTATTGGCCTGTGGTTGGAGGCTGACTTCCCTTACGGAACGTACAGCAGAGCCAGGAAACAATTTTGCGCACGCCTGTAGTGAGACGTAGGTGCGTATGACTGAGCTAGTGGAATTCACAGCGCAGAAGCAGTCAAGTGGCCAAAGGCCACTAGTAGGCCTTAAGTATTTTGCTTCTATTTTTTTAAAATGCTAAGCTGATACAGCAGATAGATACTGTAGGCAGCGTATAATATTATGTATACTCTTTCCCTCTGGCGGGATGACGGCGATCATGTAACTGAGACAGCAGATCCAGGAAACAATTTTGCGCCAGCCTGCTGTAACGCTTAGCTGCGTATTAATTAGGACTACTACCCCCAGCAGATAGATACTGTAGTCAGCGTATAATATTATGTATACCCTTTCCCTCTGGCGGGATGACAGCGCTGATGTAACAGAGACAGCAGATCCAGGAAACAATTTTGCGCAAGCCTGCTGTAACGCTTAGCTGCGTATTAATTAGGACTACTACCCCCAGCAGATAGATACTGTAGGCAGCATATAATATTATGTATACTCTTTCCCTCTGGCGGGATGACAGCGATGAAGTAACAGAGACAGCAGATCCAGGAAACAATTTTGCGCAAGCCTGCTGTAACGCTTAGCTGCGTATTAATTAGGACTACTACCCCCAGCAGATAGATACTGTAGGCAGCGTATAATATTATGTATACTGTTTCACTCTGGCGGGATGACGGCGATCATGTAACAGAGACAGCAGATCCAGGAAACAATTTTGTGCAAGCCTGCTGTAACGCTTAGCTGCGTATTAATTAGGACTACTACCCCCAGCAGATAGATACTGTAGGCAGCGTATAATATTATGTATACTGTTTCACTCTGGCGGGATGACGGCGATCATGTAACAGAGACAGCAGATCCAGGAAACAATTTTGCGCAAGCCTGCTGTAACGCTCAGCTGCATATTAATTTGGACTACTACCCCAAGCAGAGATACCGTAGGCAGCAGATAATATTATGTATACTGTTTCCCTCTGGCGGGATGACGGCGCTGATGTAACAGAGACAGCAGAGCCAGGAAACAATTTTGCGCAAGCCTGCTGTAACGCTTAGCTGCGTATTAATTAGGACTACTACCCCCAGCAGAGATACTGTAGGCAGCGTATAATATTATGTATACTGTTTCCCTCTGGCGGGATGACGGCGCTGATGTAACAGAGACAGCAGAGCCAGGAAACAATTTTGCGCAAGCCTGCTGTAACGCTTAGCTGCGTATTAATTAGGACTACTACCCCCAGCAGACACGCAGTAAACTGAAGACGGTCACACGCAGCCCAAATATAGTATTTTTCCCCAATTTTTGGGAAAAAGCCCACTGCCTATATAGCCTGAATATCTCTTTCCCTGCCTCACCAGTACTGGCCCTATACTCTGTACAATGACTGCAGACTGCGGACGCAATGCTCTGCACGCCCGATATCCAAAAAAAAAATTTGTGCAACACTGCAAAAAGCAGCCTCCACAGTACTGCACACGGTTAGATGTGGCCCTAAGAAGGACCGTTGGGGTTCTTGAAGCCTAAAATCCCTCCTAACACTCTCCCTATAGAAGCTCCGGCATCAGCAGCACTTTCCCTGATCTCTGTCAGAATGCATCTGTGGCGAGCCGTGGGAGGGGCCGATTTTTATACTCGGGTGACACCTGATCTCACCAGCCACTCACTGCAGGGGGGTGGTATAGGGCTTGAACGTCGCAGGGGGAAGTTGTAATGCCTTCCCTGTCTTTCTATTGGCCAGAAAAGCGCGCTAACGTCTCAGAGATGAAAGTGAAAGTAACTCGAACATTGCGTGGTACTCGTTACGAGTAACGAGCATCTCGAACACGCTAATACTCGAACGAGTATCAAGCTCGGACGAGTACGTTCGCTCATCTCTAGTAGATAACAGGAGGTGCTGCCACCCAGATTAACCCACAGATGGTGGGAGGGTAGGATATGCTAAAAGAAAAATCTGCTGTGTAGGCACAACTCTCCAGAGGTTCCAATGAAGGTACCAGTAAAATTAGATGAATATCCCACTTCTCACTCTATTTAGAATATTGAAATTTAAAATACAGCTAATAAACGCGTTTCGGGGTAAACCCCTTCATCAGTAGTGCTGGGATGACTAACAGTACATGGGCAATGGCAAAACACGTATGAATATAACACACGGGTACAGTAAAGAAAAAAGCAGAGAAAGGAAGGGAAAAAAACAAAGGATAAAAAAAGCAAATAAAAAAAACATTACATGGTGGATAAAAGGATAAAAATAACAGCAATAATTATAACAATATTGATAAAATTGCAAAGACTACAGACTATAATAAAATATATATAACTTGAATCAATTTAATGAATCAGTGGATGACAACAGTTTATAGTAATATTAAAGGAGATGTCTCGAGGCAGCAGTGAAATATTTTTTTTGCTCAGTCCCCCTTCTTCAGTATACATTACTAAGTACCAATGTAAATGGCTTTTAAAGCCGGTTCCTACTTACAGTTCTGGCGTTTCATGAACTTATAAAAAGTTTCCCAAAGATGGCCGCCGCTTCTTCTCCCTGCGCTTGCTTCAGCCCGACGTGCTCGCTCCCGAGACGCCGGTCACGCTTCGTATTAGCAGGGAGCTGTCCAGTGCTGATCCTTTCCCCCTGCACAAGTAACCCAGGCTTCGTAATAGCAGGGAGCTGTCCAGTGCTGAATTCTCAGCAGAAGGTACTGTAATGCCTCCCTGCAATTCACTTTCCACTGTTTTAGATGAAATAGTTTTTTCACCTAAATATATATGTGTGTGTATATATGCGTGTACACATTATATATATATATATATATATATATATATATATATATATATATATATATATATATCTATATATATAGATAGATATATATAGTATACATGTGTATGAGTATACGCATACGCGTATTCGTGAGTGTATATACACACACACATATATATATATATACACACACATACCCACACGTGTTTTTTTATATGCGTGTGTATATATGTGTATGTGTATATATATATATATATATATATATATATATATATATATATATAATGTGTGTGTGTATATATGCGTGTACACATCTTTTATATATATATCTCTATATATAGATATATAGAGAGATATATATATAGTATACGTGTGTACGAGTATACGCATACGCGTATTCGTGAGTGTATATATACACACACATTATATATATATATACACACATATATATATATATATATATATATATATATATATACCCACACGTGTTTGTATATGTGTGTGTGTATATATATATATATATGTGTGTGTCTGTCTGTGTATATATATATGTGTGTGTCTGTCTGTGTATATATATATATATATGTGTGTGTGTGTCTGTCTGTGTATATATATATATGTGTGTGTGTGTCTGTCTGTGTATATATATATATATATGTGTGTGTGTGTGTCTGTCTGTGTATATATATATATATATATATGTCTGTGTGTGTGTCTGTCTGTGTATATATATATATATATATATCTCTATCTGTCTGTATATATATATATATATATATATATATATATCTGTCTGTCTGTCTATATATATGTCTGTCTGTGTGTGTGTGTCTGTCTGTGTGTGTGTCCCGGCGGCGGGAGGCTCGGGCAGCATCGGGGGCACGGCGGCGGGAGGCTCGGGCAGCATCGGGGGCAGCATCGGGGGCACGGCGGCGGGAGGCTCGGGCAGCATCGGGAGGCTCGGGCAGCATCAGGGGCACGGCGGCAGGCTCGGGCAGCACGGCGGCGGGCTCGGGCAGCACGGCGGCGGGCTCGGGCAGCACGGCGGCGGGCTCGGGCAGCACGGCGGCGGGCTCGGGCAGCACGGCGGCGGGCTCGGGCAGCACGGCGGCGGGCTCGGGGGCAGGCGGTGGGCTCCGGGGGCAGGCGGTGAGCTCCGGGGGCAGGCGGTGAGCTCCGGGGGCAGGCGGTGGGCTCCGGGGGCAGGCGGTGAGCTCCGGGGGCAGGCGGTGAGCTCCGGGGGCAGGCGGTGAGCTCCGGGGGCAGGCGGTGGGCTCCGGGGGCAGGCGGTGAGCTCCGGGGGCAGGCAGGCGGTGGGCTCCGGGGGCAGGCGGTGGGGCAGGCGGTGGGCTCCGGGGGCAGGCGGTGGGGCAGGCGGTGGGCTCCGGGGGCAGGCGGTGGGCTCCGGGGGCAGGCGGTGGGCTCCGGGGACAGGCGACTTACATGGGCGGCTTCTCGGCTGGGCTTCTCGTCTCCGCTCGGCTGGGCTGCTGAACTTTCTGCACCTTTCTGCTCCAGCGCGCTCCCGAGAGGTTACAGCTCGTCTGCGCATGCGCAGAAGAGCTGTAGCGTCTAACACACTGAAGCGGCTCGCGCTGAGCAGAAGACCGGACTGCGCAAGCGCGTCTAAAAAAGCAAGCTGCCAGCGAATTTAGACGGAACCATGGAGACGAGGACGCTAGCAACGGAGCAGGTAAGTGGAATAACTTCTGTATGGCTCATATTTAATGCACGATGTACATTACAAAGTGCATTAATATGGCCATACGGAAGTGTATAACCCCACTTGGTTTCGCGAGACAACCCCTTTAAGTGGTAAGCATGAGTAATACATATTAAATACGCACAGCTGTGTGTCTGAACAGGTTGTCATGAATACATACATTTGCATGTATTACATGTATGTGTATATTAGTACACATGTATAGCATTTTTTTATTCTTTTCTCTTCCATTTCCCACACCCATCCCCACCCTGTTTGTGTTTGTATGATAACTTATGCATATTCCATAAGCACTGACATGAGTAGTTTTGTGACAACCTGTTCAGACACACAGCTGTGCATATTTAATATGTATTACTCATGCTTACCACTTAATATTACTATAAACTGTTGTCATCCACTGATTCATTAAATTGATTCAAGTTATATATATTTTATTACAGTGTGCAGTCTTCGCAATTTTATCAATATTGTTATTATTATTGCTGTTATTTTTATCCTTTTATCCACCATGTAATGTTTTTTTGTTTATTTGCTTTTTTTTATCCTCCTTTATTTTTTCCCTTCCTTTCTCTGTTTTTTTTCTTCACTGTACCCTTGTGTTACATTCATTGCCCATGTACTGTTAGTCATTCGAGCACTACTGATGAAGGGGTTTACCCCGAAACGCGTTTATTAGCTTTATTTTAAATTTCAATATTCTAACTAAAACGAGAAGTAGGATATGTATCTAATTGTTCTGGTACCTTCATTGGAACCTCTGGAGAGTTGCGCCTTCACAGCAGATTTTTTTTTTAATATATCTCTATGCTGACGACACACAGTTATATACCTCTTCCTGTGACATCACAGCACCATTCCTTCAGAATGCCACTGACTGGATCTCCGCTTTATCTAATACAATGTCCTCTCAAAAACTGAACTACTGGTGTTTCTGCCCTCTGCTAACTGACCTCATCGTAACATCTCTATCTCAGTGTGTGGCACACTAACTCCCAGCATGCCCACTGTCTTTGGGTTATATTCGATTCTGATCTCTCCTTTACCCCCTACATACAATCTCTGGCCCGAAAATGTCAGCTGCAGCTCAAAAACATCACGAGAATCAACCCTTTTCTCACCGTGGACATGCAAAAATGCACACTGTTGCCCTCATCCACTCTCTACTCAACTCGTTGATAATTGGCCTCCCCCGTGCCCAACTCTCGCCTCTCCAATCCATCCTGAATGCGGCTCATCTTCCGATCCAGCTGCTACACAGAGGCTTCTGCCCTGTGCCAGTCACTGCACTGGCTGCCCGTCAAGTACAGAATTCAATCCATCCACAAAGCTCTCCACAGCACCACACCGCCCTACATTGCTTCCCTCACCTTAATCTACCACCCAGTCCACACCTTCTGCTCCACTAATGAAATCAGATTAAGCACCCCTTTAACTCGAACCTCTCATTTTCACCTCCAAGACTTCTTCAGCGCAGCACCAGTCCTCTGGAATGCACTATCCAAAACTTTCCGGGCAATCCCTGACTCATGCAACTTTAGACGTGCTCTGAAAACCCACCTCTTCAGGAAGGCATATCAGATCTCCTAAGCCAAACCCCTCTTTACGCCACCTGATAACGTGCTCCCTGCTTTACTCACTGCAATCCCGGCTAGTCGCAATCAATCGCCCCCTGCAGTCATACTGATTTGGCCACTATATGGTTCAATTCAACCATTTTCAATGTGTATAGTATCTCAGACTTTCCACCTCACCATGCTCTAGTTCATGAATTCATGAATGGGTGTGAGTGAGAGCTGCCTCTGATTGGTCAGGCTGTGACCAATCAGAGACAGTTCATTCAGCAGGCGGGGATTTTAAATCCCCGGCTGCTGAATACTACAGAGAGCAGTTCAGGAGAACTGCCGGCCGGCCGCGCTGAACTCCGTCTGCCGAGACAAGGTGAGAATATATATTTTTTTTATTTTTACACATTTCTGGATGAATTGCAGGGAAGGGCTTATATATTTAAGCCCTTCCCGACAATTCATCCCGCGCTCGCCGGCAGCCCATTGCTTTCAGTGGAACCTGCTGTATTGCCAGCTCCATTGAATTCAATGGGCAAACATCATTCATCTCTGCCACAGCTGTTACAGCTGTGGCAGAGGAGAATGATTTGTCTACTATATGTTCTCAATGGGGTCGGCGCTGCTGCCGCCGGCCCCATTCAGCGCATATAGAGAAGAGAACAGGAAACGCAGATCGCAGATAGGTGCGATCTGCGATTTCTGTTCTATAATTTATCGGACGAGCGCATAAAAAGCGCTCATGTGTCCGATACCATTGCAAAGCAATGGTTTTATAAAATCGCCGGACGCATGCGCAAATCGCGCGAAAAAACTAAGCCCTATATCAGATGGCCAAGGTCTCAAAAAAGCCTGACAGTGATTCATGGGAGATTTTACCTATCCAGACATTTGTTGGGAATCTATCAGGTAAAAGTAATGGATCCAACAAATTCTTATCCGCTCTTGCTGACAACTTTATCTTCCAGAAGGTTGAAGAGAAAACAAGGGGATCTGCTATCTTGGACCTAATTCTTACTAACAGGGAGGGAATGGTTGAGGAAGTAAGGGTGGCTGGGACCTTAGGAGGCAGTGATCATGATATCCTTGGATGTTGGATAAAAAGGGCAGGAAGACCTGAGAAGACTCAGAGCTCAAGGTTGGATTTCAGAAAGGCAGATTTTAATGATCTTAGAAAGAGGATAAGAAGAATCCAATGGCTGGATGTTTTTAAGAACAGAAATGTCCAAGAAGGTTGGGAAATATTGTGAAATGTGATTCTCAAAGCACAATCATTAACAATCTTTAAAAGAGGGAAGAATGGGAAGCATTTAAAGAAACCAGGATGGATGAACACAGAACTTGTACACGTTATAAAGGAAGAAAAATATGTTTATCAAATGGAAAGAGGGGGAATATCTAAATAAAAATATAATGGGGTCTGCAGAAACTGTAGGGCAAGTGTGAGAAAAGAAAAAGCTAATAATGAATTGAGGCTTGTATGAGAGGCCAAAAGCAATAAAAAAAAGATTTGGGGGAATATGTCAAAAGCAAAAGAAACGTCAAAGATGCTTACAGGATGAAAATGGTAAACTGATTAAGAATGATGTTGAGAAGGCCGAACTTTTAACCCCTTAGTGACGGCCCAATAGTGTTTTTACGTCCTGCCGTTGCAGGACATGTATGGAGGGAAATAACGCCGCTATCTCCCTCCATACAGTGCGAGCGTCAGCTGTTTATTACGTCATACTGCAGGAGTGATCAAAAGATCGCTAGTTGTAGTCCTCTAGGAAGACTCAAAGAAAGTGTAAATATAAGAACAAAAAAGTTTTACTAATCATTAAAAAAAAAGTTATAAAAGTTAAAAAAGAAAAAGCTTTTGCCATATTCGCAATAAAAAAAAAATCAAAATATTAGACCAAAAATTCGTGTTTGGTATCGCTGCATCTGTAAAAGTCCAATCTATCAAATTAATGCATTATTTTACCCACTCGGTGAACGTGGTATGAAAAAAAAATAAAGAACGTCAGAAATGCACTTTTTTGGTCACCCTATCTCCAAGAAAAAATGTAATAAAAAGTGATCACAAAGTCAATTGTTTGCAAAAATGGTACCAAAAGAAACGACAGGACGTGTTGCACAAAATGAGCCCTCACTCAACTATGTCGACGGAAAAATAAAAAGTTATTGTGCGCAGAAAGCGGACACAAAAAATGATTAAAAAAAAATTAAATATCTTAGAAAAAAATACAAGTACTACAGCAAAAACAAACTATACAAGTTTGGTATCATATTAATCGTACTGACCCATAAAATAAAGTTATCAGGTCATTTTCATTGCAGCTTCTCTGCTGTAGAAACAGAACGCAACAAAAGATGGTGGAATATCTTTTTTTTTCCATTTCTCTCCACTTCGAATCTTTTTTAAGTTTTTCAGTACATTATATGGTATAATAAATAGTACCACTGAAAATTACAACTCGTCCCGCAAAAAACAATCCATCATACAGCGACGTCGATGGACAAATGAAGAGTTACAATTTTTTAAAAGGGGGGAGGAAAAAACAAAAATGGAAAAAAGCAAAAAAGCTCCATCACTAAGGGGTTAAATTCCTATTTTGCATCTGTTGTCTCACAGAAAGTTGATGGAACATCAACTGATCTTCCCGGTGCTATTGGAGAAATAAAAGAATGCAGGCTATCTGTAAGCAGAGAGATGGTGAGGGAACACAGGGCTAACATAAATGAATTCAAGTCCCAAGGTCCAGATGAATTACATCCTAGGATACTAAAGAAAGCAGCAGAGGTAATTGCTGAACCACTCACAATAATCTTTGAAAATTCCTGGAGACCAGGAGAAGTCCCAGAAGATTTGAAAAGGGCAAATGTTGTCCCCATCTTCAAAAAAGGGAAGAAGGTGAATCCAGGAAACTACAGGCCTGTGAGCCTGACTTCTATACTGGGAAAGATCTTTGAACAAATTATTAAACAGCATGCATGCAAGTACTTGGATAAAAATGAAGTAATTAACCAGAGCCAGCATGGGTTTGTAACAAACAAGTCATGCCAGACGAATCTAATTTCCTTCTATGACAGAATTACCGACTGGGTTGATCAGGGAAATGCGGCGGATATAGGATATCTTGACTTTAGTAAAGCATTTGCCAAAGTATCTCATTGCATCCTTATTGAGAAAATGACCAAATATAGGATTGACAAGGCAACTCCTAGTTGGATTCACAACTATCTCATCTCCAAACACAAAGGTACTGTGCGTACGGGCAACAAAGAGGTGGGACACTTCATCAGCCAGTTGCGTTTTCGCATTATTGATGGGGTGCAACCACTACCAAGAGGAGGAGATCGTGAGGGTCGAGTCAAATACCTTGAACTCAAGTGGATATATGAATTAGACACACTTACACCACAGGGATTACATCTCAAATATAATGCTACACCATATATTTAGTCATGTTTTTGTGATCTTATTGGTGTTAAGTTGGAAGTATATTATGTGGTGAAAGTAACGTTATAATATATATTTTAGTTCTTTTTTTGTTTTTTTGATGGGTCTCCTATCATAGCTGATATCCATATCATAGCAGTATGATATATTGTCTATTGATTGGTGTTTTGCTTTGGTCTTGTTACGTTTATTGTATATAGTCTTTTTTTTTGCACTCTCTCATTTTATTTTTCTTCTTTCCAGGTATTGCCTTCTGGACCGATATCCTGCAGCACCACATTTAATTCTGTGTTCTATATTGGTTTTGTGTTTACTGCTCTAAAGATAATTTCATTTGATTGAGGTTTTCCAGCCTTAATACTTTAAGCACTACTTGTTGCGCTATACGCTTGTGCTAGGCTCGGATGACCCCCTCTACACGGTCTGATTCCATATATGGGCTGCGCATGCGCTGTTCATCATGAGCACCTAGATTGGGTACGGTCAACATCGTGATTGGTTTAGGCTCATGCAGGTGCAAATGGGAGCTTTCACGTTTCCGGGAGGTGACGGTTATGTCACGGTGCTCTCTGATTGTTGGGCGGATATGGGAGTTTCTCTCCATCCGCTCTTGCACAGATAGGGCCTCACACGCCGCGGTAAGTGCAGTGTTGGTCTATCATCTTATGTGCCAATGTCATCAATGATTTGTTAATTGATTTGAGTCTGTTGTGCTGCAGGATCTTGATCCAATCGCTGCCTTGTTGAGGAGGGGTTATGTTTGTCATGGTCTGTCTATTGGTTGTGAGTAGAGATGAGCGAACGTACTCGTAACGAGTACTTACGCACCCGAGTACCGCCATTTTCGAGTACTTCAGTACTCGGGCGTAAAGATTCGGGGGGCGCCGGGGGGCTGGGAGAGGCGCGGCGGTGCGGGGGGGAGCAGCGGGGAACAGGGGGAGCCCTCTCTCTCTCCCTCTCCCCCCCACTCCCCACTGCTACCCCCCGTGCCGCCACGGCGCCCCCCGAATCTTTACGGGCGAGTACTGCTGTACTCGAAAATGGCGGTGCTCGGGTGCGTAAGTACTCGTAACGAGTACGTTCGCTCATCTCTAGTTGTGAGGTATACAGTATGTTGGGTATGTGTGTATATATATATATATATATATATATATATATGTGATTTTTTCACTTTTATTGCATGCTTGAAAAAGATCCATATACGATCGAAACGTTGCAGCAATGCAGTTTTTTTACTGAGGAATAAAGATTATTCGCTTTTAAAAAATGAAAACCCGTGAGTGCTGATCTATCTACTGGATATATGCCAAAGTATCTCATACCATCCTTATTGAGAAAATGACCAAATATGGGATTGACAAGGCAACTCTTAGGTGAATTCAGAACTGGCTGAGTGATCGTACTCAAAGAGTGGTCATAAATGGCTGCACATCCAAGTGGAAGAATGTATCAAGAATAGAGATGAGCGAACCTACTCAGCCACACCCCTTTTTTGCCCGAGCGCCGCGATTTTCGAGTACTTCCATACTCGGGTGAAAAGATTCGGGGGGCGCCGTGGGTGAGCAGGGGGTTGAATCGGGGAGTGGGGGGGAGAGGGAGAGAGAGGGCTCCCCCCTGTTCTCCCGCTGCTACCCCCCACCCCCCGGCGCCCCCGAATCTTTTCACCCGAGTACAGAAGTACTCGAAAATCGCGGTGCTCAATTGAGTAATTACTCGAAACGAGTATACTCGCTCATCTCTAATCAAGAAGTATACCACAAGGCTCTGTCCTGGGCCCAGTGTTGGTCAACATTGTTATAAATGATCTGGAGGGGGGAATTGATGGGAAACTGATCAAATTTGCCGACGACACAAAGCTAAGAGGGATAGCTAACACTCGGGAAGAGAGAAAGACAAGAATTATTCTTACTGTTGATTCCTTTTCCATGATTCCATCATGACAGCACACATGGAGGTTGCTCCGCCTGTGATCCTTGGGACAGAAAGAAGGAGTTCTTTAAAAAGCCACCTCCCACCGCTTGACTCCAGTGACTTCCAAATTATCACAATGGATACGAGGTCCAACAGTTTTTTTATTAGCACTAGAGATGAGCGAACGCGTTCGTCCGAGCTTGATATTCGTGCGAATATTAGGGTGTTCGGGATGTTCGTTATTCGTAACGAACACCATGCGGTGTTCTGGTTACTTTCACTTCCTTCCCTGAGACGTTAGCGCGCTTTTCTGGCCAATTGAAAGACAGGGAAGGCATTACAACTTCCCCCTGCAACGTTTAAGCCCTATACCACCCCCCTGCTGTGAGTGGCTGGCGAGATCAGGTGTTCGCCTAATATAAAAGTCGGCCCCTCCCGCGGCTCGCCTCAGATGCGGTGTGAGTTAGATGAGGGACAGTGCTGTTTATACCGGAGCTGCTGTAGGGAAAGAATTGGTAGTTAGTGTAGGCTTCAAGACCCCCCAAAGGTCCTTATTAGGGCCACTGATAGCTGTGTGTTGGCTGCTGTTAGCAGTGGGATTTTTTTTTTTCTCAAAATCGCCTCTGCAGACCGTTGCACCTGGCATTAGGGACAGAAGTGCTGCATAGGCAGGGAGAGTGTTAGGAGTGAGTGTAGCCTTCAAGAACCTCAACGGTCCTTTCTAGGGCCATATTTATCTGTGTGCAGTACTGTCCAGGCTGCTGTTAGCTGTGCTGCATTTTTTTTGGGCTTCTCAAAATCGCCTCTGCAGAGCATTGCACCCTGCATTGATACTGCAGGGAAAGAATTGTATAGGCAGGGCCACAACACAGTTATTATTCATTGAATATAGCAGTGCTGCCTTTTGGTGGGAAAAAACTGAAAACAAATCTATTTGTCCAGCCTCTGTCCGTCATTACGGGCTGTGGACACGTGTGAGCTGCATGAAAAACAGTGCTAAATCATACGCACCCAGCTACGCTTTACTGCTGGCTTCGCCATTTGCTTTCCTTAATTGGGAAAAAAATACCTGCTCTGCCAGAGTTATAATAACTCTGCTACCCTCACGTTCTGTGACACATAAGCAGGGACACAGCACAGTTATTAAACTTCTCATGTTCATAGAATATACGCAGTGCTGCCTGTTGGTGGCAAAAAACTGAAAACAAATCTATTTGTCCAGCCTGTGTCCGTCCTTACGGGCGGTGGACACGTGTGAGCTGCGTGAAAAACATTGCTAAATCATACGCACCCAGCTACGCTTTACTGCTGGCTTCGCCATTTGCTTTCCTTAATTGGGAAAAAAATACCTGCTCTGCCAGAGTTATAATAACTCTGCTACCCTCACGTTCTGTGACACATAAGCAGGGACACAGCACAGTTATTAAACTTCTCATGTTCATTGAATATACGCAGTGCTGCCTGTTGGTGGGAAAAAACTGAAAACAAATCTATTTGTCCAGCCTGTGTCCGTCCTTACGCCTGTGGAGACGTGTGAGCTGCGTGAAAAACATTGCTAAATCATACGCACCCAGCTACGCTTTACTGCTGGCTTCGCCATTTGCTTTCCTTAATTGGGAAAAAAATACCTGCTCTCCAAGAGTTATAATAACTCTGCTACCCTCACGTTCTGTGACACATAAGCAGGGACACAGCACAGTTATTAAACTTCTCATGTTCATTGAATATACGCAGTGCTGCCTTTTGGTGGGAAAAAACAGAAAACAACTATTTGTCCAGCCTCTGTCCGTCCTAAGGGCTGTGGACACGTGTGAGCTGCGTGAAAAACATTGCTAAATCAGACGCACCCAGCTACGCTTTACTGCTGGCTTCGCCATTTGCTTTCCTTAATTGGGAAAAAAATACCTGCTCTCCAAGAGTTATAATAACTCTGCTACCCTCACGTTCTGTGACACATAAGCAGGGACACAGCACAGTTATTAAACTTAGATAATTCATTCACTAGAGGCAGTGGGGCCTTTCGTTTTCCAAAAAGGGCAAAAATTATATTTGGCCTGCAGTCTTGCGCCAATTTATTTCCTGCCTGTGAAATCAAATCACTGGTAATACAGCATGCTGAGGGGTAGGGGTAGGCCTAGAGGACGTGGACGCGGCCGAGGACGCGGAGGGCCAAGTCAGGGTGTGGGCACAGGCCAAGCTCCTGATCCAGGTGTGTCGCAGCCGACTGCTGCGCGATTAGGAGAGAGGCACGTTTCTGGCGTCCCCACATTCATCGCCCAATTAATGGGTCCACGCGGGAGACGGTTATTAGAAAATGAGCAGTGTGAGCAGGTCCTGTCCTGGATGGCAGAAAGTGCTTCGAGCAACCTATCGTCTACCCGCAGTTCTGCGCCGTCCACTGCTGCCAATCCGAATCCTCTGTCTGCTGCTCCTCCTTCCTCCCAGCCTCCTCACTCCACTACAGAAACACCTGCTCAGGAGCGGGAGCACTCCCAGGAACTGTTCTCGGGCCCCTGCTTAGATTGGGCAGCAGCGGTTCCTCTCCCACCAGAGGAGTTTATCGTCACAGATGCCCAACCATTCGAAAGTTCCCGGGGTCCGGGGGAAGAGGCTGGGGACTTCCGCCAACTGTCTCAACAACTTTCTGTGGGTCAGGAGGACGATGACGATCAGACACAGTTGTCTTGCAGTGAGGTAGTAGTAAGGGCAGTAAGTCCCAGGGAGCAGCGCACAGAGGATTCGGAGGAAGAGCAGCAGGACGATGAGGTGACTGACCCCACCTGGTGTGCAACGCTTACTCAGGAGGACAGGTCTTCAGAGGGGGAGTCAAGGGCATCAGCAGGGCAGGTTGCAAGAGGCAGTGCGGTGTCCAGGGCCAGGGGTAGAGGCAGGGCCAGACCGAATAATCCACCAAGTGTTTCCCAAAGCGCCCCCTCGCGCCATGCCACCCTGCGGAGGCCGAGGTGCTCTAAGGTCTGGCAGTTTTTCACAGAGACGCCTGACGACCGACGAACAGTGGTGTGCAACCTTTGTCGCGCAAAGCTCAGCCGGGGAGCCAACACCAACAGCCTCACCACCACCACCATGCGCAGACATATGATGGCCAAGCACCCCGCAAGGTGGGACAAAGGCCGTTCACCGCCTCCGGTTTGCACCCCTGCCTCTCCCCCTGTGCCCCAACCTGCCACTGAGATGCAACCCCCCTCTCAGGACACAGGCACTACCGCCTCATGGCCTGCACCCACACCCTCATCTCCGCTGTCCTCGGCCCCATCCAGCAGTGTAGTTCAGCGCACCGTTCAGCCGTCGCTTGCGCAAGTGTTCGAGCGCAAGCGCAAGTACGCCGCCACGCACCCGCACGCTCAAACGTTAACCGTCCGCATCGCAAAATTCATCAGCCTTGAGATGCTGCCGTATAGGGTTGTGGAAACGGAGTCCTTCAAAAGTATCATGGAGGCGGCGGCCCCGCGCTACTCAGTTCCCAGTCGCCACTACTTTTCCCGATGTGCCGTCCCAGCCCTGCACGACCACGTCTCCCGCAACATTGTGCGCGCCCTCACCAACGCGGTTACTGCCACGGTCCACTTAACTACGGACACGTGGACAAGCACAGGCGGGCAGGGCCACTACATCTCCCTGACGGCACATTGGGTGAATTTAGTGGAGGCTGGGACAGAGTCAGAGCCTGGGACCGCTCACGTCCTACCCACCCCCAGAATTGCGGGCCCCAGCTCGGTGCTGGTATCTGCGGAGGTGTATGCTTCCTCCACTAAAGCACCCTCCTCCTCCTCCTCCTCCTCTGTCTCACAATCAAGATGTGTTAGCAGCAGCATGTCGCCAGCAGTCGGTGTCGCGCGGTGTGGCAGCACAGCGGTGGGCAAGCGTCAGCAGGCCGTGCTGAAACTACTCAGCTTAGGCGATAAGAGGCACACGGCCCACGAACTGCTGCAGGGTCTGACACAGCAGACCGACCGCTGGCTTGCGCCGCTGAGCCTCCAACCGGGCATGGTCGTGTGTGACAACGGCCGTAACCTGGTGGCGGCTCTGCAGCTCGGCAGCCTCACGCACGTGCCATGCCTGGCCCACGTCTTTAATTTGGTGGTTCAGCGCTTTCTGAAAAGCTACCCACGCTTGTCAGACCTGCTCGTAAAGGCGCGCCGGCTCTGTGCACATTTCCGCAAGTCCCACACGGACGCTGCCACCCTGCGCACCCTGCAACATCACTTTAAGCTGCCAGTGCACCGACTGCTGTGCGACGTGCCCACACGGTGGAACTCTACGCTCCACATGTTGGCCAGGCTCTATGAACAGCGTAGAGCTATAGTCGAATACCAACTCCAACATGGGCGGCGCAGTGGGAGTCAGCCTCCTCAATTCCTTTCAGAAGAGTGGGCCTGGTTGGCAGACATCTGCCATGTCCTTGGTAATTTTGAGGAGTCTACCCAGGTGGTGAGCGGCGATGCTACAATCATTAGCGTCACCATTCCTCTGCTATGCATCTTGAGAAATTCCCTGCAAACCATAAAGGCAGCTGCTTTGCGCTCGGAAACGGGGGCGGGGGAAGACAGTATGCCGCTGGATAGTCAGGGCACCCTCCTGTCTATTTCTCAGCGCGTACAGGAGGAGGAGGAGGAGCATGAGGAGGATGAGGAGGAGGGGGAAGAGACAGCTTGGGCCGCTGCTGACGGTACACCGGCTGATTGCCTGTCATCCTTTCAGCGTGTATGGCCTGAGGAGGAGGAGGAGGAGGAGGAGGATCCTGAAAGTGATCTTCCTAGTGAAGACAGCCATGTGTTGCGTACAGGTACCCTGGCACACATGGCTGACTTCATGTTAGGATGCCTTTCTCGTGACCCTCGCGTTGCACGCATTCTGGCCACTACGGATTACTGGGTGTACACACTGCTCGATCCACGGTATAAGGAGAACCTGCCCACTCTGATTCCCGAAGAGGAAAGGGGTTCGAGAGTGTTGCTATACCACAGGACCCTTGCGGACAAGCTGATGGTAAAATTCCCAGCCGACAGCGCTAGTGGCAGAAGGCGCAGTTCCGAGGGCCATGTTGCAGGGGATGTGCGTAGATCGAGCAGCATGTACATCCCAGGCAGTGCAACAGTCTTTAAGGGCCTGGCCAGCTTTATGGCTCCCCACCAAGACTGTGTCACCGCTCCCCAGTCACGGCTGAGTCGGCGGGAGCACTGCAAAAGGATGGTGAGGGAGTACGTAGCGGATCGCACGACCATCCTTGGTGACGCCTCTGCCCCCTACAACTACTGGGTGTCGAAGCTGGACACGTGGCCTGAACTAGCCCTGTATGCCCTTGAGGTGCTTGCTTGTCCTGCGGCTAGCGTGTTGTCGGAGAGGGTGTTTAGTGCGGCTGGGGGAATCATCACAGATAAGCGTAGCCGCTTGTCAACCGACAGTGCCGACAGGCTAACACTCATCAAGATGAACAAAGGCTGGATTTCCCCAGACTTCTGTTCTCCACCAGCGGACAGCAGCGATACGTAAGCAATACGTAGGCTGCACCCGCGGATGGAAGCTACGTTCTCTCTCACCATCCAAAACGGGGACATTTCTGCTTCATCAATCTGTGTCTAATATTCCTCCTCCTCCTCCTCCTGCTCCTCCTCCTGAAACCTCACGTAATCACGCTGAACGGGCAATTTTTCTTAGGGCCACAAGGCTCACTCAAATAATTTTTCAGAACAATTTTTATAAGTTTCAATGCGCTTAAAAGCGTTGGAACTTTAACTTGAACCAATTTTTCGTTACACTGGGCTGCCTCCAGGCCTAGTTACCACTTAAGCCACATTAACCAAAGCGATTAATGGGTTTCACCTGCCCTCTTGGCTGGCCATGGCCAATTTTTGGGATGTACATTAGTACTGTTGATACAGCAATTTTTGTGGGCCCTCGCCTACAGTGTAATCAAATTAATTTTTAGCCCACCTGCATTACAGCTGACGTTACCTCAGCTGTGTTGGGCAATGCAATGGGATATTTCTATGTACCGCCGGTGGCTTCCTGGCACCCACCCAGGCAGTGGGTCCACAGGGAGTTAAACCTACATGTGTCCACTTGTAAAGAACCCCAGTCTGACTGGGGCATGCAGTGTGGGCCGAAGCCCACCTGTATTACGCATGACATTACTACCTCAGCTGTGTTGGGCAATGCAATGGGATATTTTTGTGTACCGCCGGTGGGTTCCAGGGAGCCACCCATGCTGTAGGTGCACACTGAGTTTTTAATACATCTGTACACTTCTAAAGAACCCGTCTGACTGGGGCATGCAGTGTGGGCCGAAGCCCACCTGTATTACGCACGACATTACTACCTCAGCTGTGTTGGGCAATGCAATGGGATATTTCTATGTACCGCCGGTGGCTTCCTGGCACCCACCCAGGCAGTGGGTCCACAGGGAGTTAAACCTACATGTGTCCACTTGTAAAGAACCCCAGTCTGACTGGGGCATGCAGTGTGGGCCGAAACCCACCTGCATTAACCCTTTCCAGTCCACTGTGTGACCTGTGAAGACATTAGGGTTTAAGGCTGTACAGCTCCGTTGTTGGTAGACGTCCGTCGGGGTTCTCTTACTGTATATTGCCAGCCTCTCTGCTGTCGGAGCCTATCCTACGTGTCAGCTCATGCAGTATTGGCTTTAGCCAGCATATAGCGCCGTTGTATAACAGCAGAAAAAGAGTAAGCCCCCTAGGAAAACCATATACAAATTGGATTGGAAAGGGTTAAGCACAACATTACTACCTCAGCTGTGTTGGGCAATGCAATGGGATATTTCTATGTACCGCCGGTGGCTTCCTGGCACCCACCCATGCTGTAGGTGCACACGGAGTTTTTACTACATCTGTACACTTATAAAGAACCCCAGTCAGACTGGGGCATGCAGTGTGGGCCGAAGCCCACCTGCATTAAGCACGACATTACTACCTCAGCTGTGTTGGGCAATGCAATGGGATATTTCTGTGTACCGCCGGTGGGTTCCAGGGAGCCACCCATGCTGTGGGTCGACAGGGACTTCACAATAGGGAGTTGTACCTGCCTGTGTCTATGAATTAAAAAGCCCGGTCTGACTGGGGCATGCAGACACCTTGACAGAATGAATAGTGTGTGGCACATAGGTTCCCCATTGCTATGCCCACGTGTGCAGCTCCTGATGGCGGTGGCACAGGATTCTATTTCTCATTGCTTCTGTACAGCATTGTGGGCTATCGCTCCGCCACTTTTAAAGAGGGTCGCTGCCTAGCCGTGCCAACCTCTGCAGTGTGTGCCTGCGGTCCCTCGTCATGGCAGACGCAATTCTAAATAGACATGAGCGTGGTGTGGCATGAGGGCAGCTGAAGGCTGCGCAGGGACACTTTGGTGTGCGCTGTGGGGGGGAGGGGGGGCGGTTGGGCAGCATGTAACCCAGGAGAAGTGTCAGTGGAGTGTCATGCAGGCAGTGATTGTGCTTTGTTGGAGGTAGTGTGGTGCTTAGCAAAGGTATGCCATGCTAATGAGGGCTTTTCAGAAGTAAAAGTTGTTGGGAGGGGGGGGGCCCACTCTTGCCGGTATTGTGGCTTAATAGTGGGACCTGGGAACTTGAGATGCAGCCCAACATGTAGCCCCTCGCCTGCCCTATCCGTCACTGTGTCATTCCCATCACTTTCCTGAATTGCCCAGATTTTCACACATGAAAACCTTAGCGAGCATCGGCGAAATACAAAAATGTTCTGGTCGCCCATTGACTTCAATGGGGTTCGTTGTTCGAAACGAACCCTCGAGCATCACGGGAAGTTCGTTACGAATAACGAACACCCGAACATTTTGGTGTTCGCTCATCTCTAATTAGCACTGAAAGACATTAATCGTATGTACAGACATTATATACATCAATCAAGGGTGGGAAAGCATGTGCTGTCATGATGGACTCATGGAAAAGGAATTAACGGTAAGAATAATTCTTGTCTTTCCATAGCGTCCATCATGACAGCACACATGGAGGTATACTAAATCATAAGACCTTTTTTTAGGGGGGGGACTACTACCTGAAGCACTTTCCATCCAAAGGCCAACTCTGTATTTGATTGGAGATCTAGTCTATAATGTCTTGCGAATGTATTTATACTAGACCATGTCGCTGCCTTGCAGATCTGATCTATTGAGGCTCCCCTGCGTTCTGCCCAGGAGGTGGCAAGAGCCCTGGTGGAGTGGGCCCTCGTCCCCTCCGGAGTTACCAAATCTCTGGTCTTGTAGGTCTCCTGAATCGCTAACCTGATCCATCTAGCTATAGTGTCCTTTGAAGCTGGTCTGCACCTATTGGCCCCTTGGTATTGTAAGAAGAACTTTTCTGACTTTCGGAAAGTTTGAGTAACCTCTAGGTAGGTTTTTACTACTCTTCGGACGTCTAGGTTATGAAGACGCTCTTCTTTCACGTTACTGAAATTTTGACAAAAAGATGGCAGTGTTATTTCTTAATTTAGATGGAAAGGGGACACGACTTTTGGTAAGAAGTCGGAGGGGGGGGGGGTGTTTGAATATTACCCGATTATCTAAGACCCTTAAGTAGGGTTCTCTACTAGATAAGGCTTGTAACTCGCCAATTCTCCTAGCCGATGTGATGGCGATCAGAAAGGCAACTTTCATGGATAGGTTTCTAACCATGATCTGGTTAATGGGCTCGAATGGTGGGTCGCAAAGGCCCTCCAGGACTATATTAAGATCCCATGAGGGTGATGGCTCCCTCACGAAGGGTTTTGATCTATCAGCCCCCTTCAGGAACCTTCTTATCCATTTGTTTTCCGAAAGTTTAACATCAAACAGGGCACTAAGAGCTGCTGTCTGAACCCGCAGAGTTCGGGGACTAAGACCTTTGTCTAGCCCTGCTTGCAAAAAAATCTAGAATTTTAAAAAAGTCCGGACAGTCTAGGTTAGGGCTCTCTGGTTTATACCACGTACAGAATGCTTCCCAAATTTTATAATAAATTTTCGAAGTAGTTGATTTCGGACTCTTAAATAAAGTATTAATCACCTTGTCGGAAAGCCCCTGTTTTTTTAATCTCTGCCTCTCAGCAGCCAGGCCATCAGTTTTAGCCAGTGGATTCTCTGGAACAAAACTGCGCCCTGGGACAGGAGATCCTCTCTGAGGGGTAGCGCTATCGGAGATTGTATTGCCAACCAATTCAGCATTGGATACCATGGTATTTTTGGCCATGCCGAGGCGATGAATATGAGGGTGGTGTGACTGCGTGCGATTTTTTGCAGGCATCTTGCTATCAGCGGTAAGGGAGGGAACGCATAAGCCAGGGGCATTTCCCATTCCTGGGATAGTGCATCTAATGCTAGTGGCTGGTCTGCTGGATCTAGGGAGAAGTCCCGGCATTTTGCATTTTTTCTTGAGGCAAGCAGGTCTACTTGTGGTAGCCCCCACTGGTCTGTAAGTTGTTGGAATACTTCCGGGTTGGGGGACTAGTTTCCCGGATCCAGTCTTTTCCTGCTCAGGAAGTCTGCCACCTGATTTTGAGTCCCTTTTAAATGGACCGCCGAGAGGGATGCCGTGTTGACCTCTGCCCACGATAGTATTTTGCTCGCCATATACTGTAGGCGAGGATACCGGGTGCCTCCCTGGTGTCAGAGAAAGGAAACCGTAGTCATATTATCTGAAAATATTTTCACTTGTCTGTTTCGCAATACATCCTCTGATCTAATCAGGGATTTCCAGACCGCCCTTAGTTCTCTGTAATTGGATGAGTGGGTACTGGTGAACCTAGACCAGGATCCCTGCAAGGCTTCACCTGCCACTTGGGCTCCCCATCCTGTACCGCTGGCATCCGTATTTATAGTGACGCACGGAGAGAGTGCCCACTGGACTCCTTTCCTAAGGTTTGATGGTGCCAGCCACCAATCTAGGGATTTTTTTACCCATAGTGGTAGTTTGAATTTCTCCTTCAAGGACTCCTGAGAACGATCCCAGGTCGTCAACAGTTTTTGTTGTAAAGACCTGGAGTGAAACTGAGACCAGGGAACTGCCGGAAGACAGGACGTCATTAGGCCCAGGATGTGCATTGTTTCCCTAACTGACATCTCTTTTTTCTTTTGGAAATTCCGTATCTCTTTCAAAATGTGGGAAACTTTTAATTCAGGTAAAAAGGACCGATTTGTATTTGAATCCAGGAGAATCCCCAGAAAAATCTTTTTGGTTTCTGGGACTAGGCTAGATTTTTCGTAATTGATGATCCAGCCTAGTTTTCTGAGTAGATGTAATGTCTCCTCTAACTGGGCCCTCATGGTTTTAGCGTCACTTGCTATCAGTAGAAGGTCGTCTAGATAAGGGACGATTTTAATATTGCGTTCCCGCAGGAACCTAACTGGTTCTATCATGATTTTTGTGAACACTCTAGGGGCTGAGGAGATACCGAACGGTAGGCAGATAAATTGAAAATGTTGTATGGTCTTATCCCTATAAACTGAAAATCTTAAGAATTTTTGAGATGTCGCATGGATGGGGATGTGGAAATATGCATCTTTTAGGTCTATAGTACACATAACGTTACCCTGACCTATTAATGGGACCGTCGAGCGTATGGTTTCCATTTTAAACGTATAATTATTTACATAAGCGTTCAACTTTTTGAGATTCAAAATAACTCTAAACTTGCCGTTCGGCTTTGGGACCAAAAATAAACGGGAATAATAACCGCTGCAGGGACAGGAATAACTGCTCCTATCTTAATCAAATTAAATACGCCCTCCTCCAATTTTGCTTGGAGGTTGGGGGGCTGCAGTGGTGTTATGCAGAAATTATCGGGGGATTCGAGTTCAGCCTGATTTTATAACCTGTAGAGACTATCTCCAGAACCCAGGGGCTTTTTGAGATCTGCAGCCAGTTTTCTGAGTACTGGAGAAGTCTACCCCCCACCATAACTCTTATCTTGGGTCAAATCTAGAGGGAAACCTCGAAGTTCTCCCTCTACCCCCTTTCGGGTAGGACCACCTACCTGTCTTCCCTTTGCTTTTTCCCCTTGGAATATACTCTCTCCGAAAGGGAATGGTTTTCTTGGGTAGATAATTCGTTAGGAAACCTAGTTTTTTATCTGCTGATTTCTTCAAGATTTTGTCCAGTGTTGGTCCGAAAAGGTATTCGCCCACCAGAGGGATCGTGCATAACCTGGACTTGGACGTTTGGTCTTCTGCCCATGATCTGAGCCATAAGGCCCGTCTGGCCGCATTTCCTAGGCCTGCACTTCTTGCAGCGAACCTCACGGACTCCCCCGATGCGTCCGCTAAAAAAGCTGTCGTTTTTTTAATTAGGGGTAGGCATTTGAGGAGCTCTTACCTAGGGGTTTTTAAATGTAGGTGGGAATCCAACTGATCGAGCCATAGGTGCAGGGATCTTGCCACCGATGTGGCCGCTATGTTGGTCTCTGATTCCCATACGCCTTTCAGAAACCCCTCCATTTTACGTTCCATCGGATCTTTCAACTGGGAGCAGTCCTCAAAGGGGAGCGCCGTCTTTTTTGTCAATTTTGCGACTGGGACGTCAACTTTGGGGATTACTCGCCAAAGAGAGGCATCCTCCGCAGTAAATGAGAGTCTCTCTCTGAAATCTTTTTGGATGATGGACCCTCGTTTGGGTTTGTGCCACTCATCCAAGATCATATTTCGCAGGTTTTCGTTAACTGGGAAGCACTTCTTGTGGCGGGTTCTGAGGCCCCCAAACATTTCATCTTGCACTGATCTGACCTGCGACATATCAGTGACCTCCATGGTGTTACGGACTGCGAGATTAACTCCTCTAGGTCTATATTTGAGAAAAAGAACTTTTTATCCCCTTCTGGTGTGGGGGTTGACACTTCTGATGAGTTGTCTGAAAACTCTCCCTCGGAATGTTCAGGTGAAGAGATCCCATAAGTTTTGGTGCGGGCCCTTTTCCGGGATGGTCCCAGCTGGGCGTCCAAGGTTTGCTCTTTTAGTGTCTGTACCTCTTCACGCACCATTTCCCGAATACCCTGTAATAGGTTGTGTTGCTCGTCTTTAACTATTTTTGTAGCACAGTCCGAGCATATGGGTCTCTTGGCGTTATCGTCCACTTTTTTTGCGCATAACCCACACCTCTTGATCCTTTTTTTCTCCTGCTTAGTTTTTAATGCTTCCTCCTTTAAGGAGAAGCCATTACTAATACCAGGTGTGAAACTTCATTACTCACAAAAATGTCCCCCATTTTTGTCCAAGTGGACTACTTACAGTTGGCACAATCTTATCCCCTTCAGCGCTATCCATATTTGCTCAGCCAGGAAGGAAGAGACGCCTAGGACATGAAAGGGATCATTCATATTTGAATTTGGCGCCTTTAAGCGCCCGCGCTACGTCTGACGTCATCCCGCCGACGTCTGACGTCATTGCGCATGATGCGGCGCCGCCCCATACCCTGAAGCCGGCCGCCACTAGATGCCGGGGAGCAGGAGCGCAGAGCAGTCGCACCTGCTGCTCCGTCCCCACAGAAGATGCCAATCCTCTGGAAGGAGCGAGGAAGCTGCCTCCCCTGGCCGGATACCCCGCGCCCCGGTGAGTAGTGCTCGCAGCTCCCCCTGCCTCCATCCTCAGCACGGAGAACTCCTCCTGTGTCCGTTTGGGACAGGAAGACACTGGAGTCAAGCAGAGGGAGGTGGCTTTTTAAAGAACTCCTTCTTCCTGTCCCAAGGATCACAGGCGGAGCAACTTCCATGTGTGCTGTCATGATGGACGCTATGGAAAAGAGTATTCAAGAAGATCTAGAAAAGCTTGAACACTGGACTAACTGAATGGTATTTAACAAAGAAAAAAGTCCTACATCTGGGCAAGAAAAATGAAAAAAATAAAACATACAGCATGGGAGGAATTGGACTAAGCAGCAACACATGTGAAAAAGACGAGTACACTGATAGATCATAGACTGAACATGAGTTAACAATGTGATGCAACAAGTGAAACATTGATAGACTTATTAGTGAGTTGTGGACAAACTAAGAGGGGTATTCTGGCTGCGAAGTGAATTTTCAAAAAATCCTCATATAAAAAGATATTTGTCCCATGTTTATGCGCAGCTGATTATGGGTATAAATGACGCAGCCATTATATTTTTATCCTGTCCTTCATTTCTGATGTTTCTCCATGTTGGTATTTTCCAAGATGGCTGCTGCATCCCTGTTGACTGCAACTTGAAACTACATTTACTACAATTTCCTGCTCTGTCCTTCCTTCCTGTGCGTGCCCCTCTTATCTCTGCCATCCTATTAGTCAGCAATCTGGTTCCAAGAGCTGAATAGAAAAGAAGACAGTCCCTAGTCCTTTTTACTGAGCGACCCGACCTGTAGCGCTGGAATGTCTACAGATAATATCCAGGGTAACCTGGGGATAAACACTTGGGAAGTGCAGGGAGAAGGGAAGGGTTTATAGAGCTGCAGACACAAAATCAGCAGAACCACATTACAAACTTTAACTGTAATCAAACTTTAAACATTTGATTAGTGTTCATTTGACAGCCCCTTTGTGTAACCAGGATACCCCTTCTAAAGAGAACCTGTTACCTGCCTAAAGCACTATGAACTGACTTGTGGCGCTGTTAGGGCAGGTGACACCGAGCTGGGGGCTGTACTTTTCATACTCACCCATTTCCTGGTTCTCGTAGTGCTCGTCTGTGAAGTCGGCCGGAACCAGGAAGGGGCCAAGTATGAAATATACAGCACCGACTCCCTGTCACCTGCCCTAATAGTACCATGTGTTAGTTATGGTGCTTTAGGCAGATGGAAGATACCTTTTAAACAACAATTGCACGTGGAGACCGGTCCCTGAGACAGGAGTACAGTGTGCACACTTAAAGGGGTTGTCCCGCGCCGAAACGGGTTTTTTTTTTTTTCAACCCCCCCCCCCCCCCCCCCCGTTCGGCGCGAGACAACCCCGATGCAGGGACCTAAAGAAAGCTTACCGGAGCGCTTACCTTAATCCCCGCGCTCCGGTGACTTCTATACTTACCGGTGAAGATGGCCGCCGGGATCCTCTTCCTCCGTGGACCGCAGCTCTTCTGTGCGGTCCATTGCCGATTCCAGCCTCCTGATTGGCTGGAATCGGCACGTGACGGGGCGGAGCTACACGGAGTCGGCATCCTGCACGAGAGGCTCCATAGAAGAAAGCAGAAGACCCGGACTGCGCAAGCGCAGCTAATTTGGCCATCAGAGGCCGAAAATTAGTCGGCACCATGGAGACGAGGACGCCAGCAACGGAGCAGGTAAGTATAAAACTTCTTATAACTTCTGTATGGCTCATAATTAATGCACAATGTACATTACAAAGTGCATTAATATGGCCATACAGAAGTGTATAGACCCACTTGCTGCCGCGGGACAACCCCTTTAAGAGCAATTAGGACTGAACTTCAACCTTGGAGTGATCAACCACCATTGTTTTAAGCTTGGGACTTATGTTACCAGCACCCATTCTGTTGTATAGTGGAGAGTACCCCCCAAGAAGCGCAGGGTACCCAAACCACTAATTGAGGCCATCTTATTGAACTACAAGGACTGAGATGGCTGTTAATACCAAAATAAAAGGACTATTCAAACAGAACCTAAGCTGTCTTGGTTCCACAGAGCAATGTTAAGTCACCATAACTAATAGAGAATAGCGGGTCATACTTGTAATACAACATCAGGATCTATAACACATTATTTGTATCTACTTAGTATTTAAAGGGCCACTCTGGTAATTTATTTTTTTTTCATTCATTATGTAGCTATTTCCCCAGTATGTATACGTTGGTCAGTATTACCTTGGTTAGTTGTTTCTTCTGTCTGAAACTCCTGCCTCTATTTTCTCTGATGATAATCATTTTCTAATTAGTTATTCAGTCTGTGTGATGCTGTTACATGAAAGTATCACAGCAACTATGCCGAGGGGGAAACAGACACTCCTCTCAGTTACTGATGAGTCACACAGGTATAATAAAGGAGATAACCGCTCCTCCTCCCGACTGCACACTTATGGACTGTAGCTTATTTAGGTGAATAAAGAATGTATAATTAACCCCTTAGTGACGAAGCCAAATTTTGGAAATCTGAATATGTCACTTTGACATTGTTTTCCACCACATATACTTCACTTAGGTGGTAAAAATAGACCAATAGAATTTGTGTATATTTATTAAAAGTACCAAAATTGGGAAAATGTTTATTTTTTTCACATTTTCAACTGTAATATCTTAAATATGTGCAAACATACTGTAGAAATATTTGATAAGATATATATTTCCATCTGTTTACTTTATTCTGAACGCACATTTGAAAAAGAGTGATTATACCTACCTGATAATCGGGTTTCCAGGAGTCTCCACGACAGCACCACCTGAGATCGCCTCCTCCTCATAGGACAGAAACACACCGAGAGGTTAAAATCCCCCCCCCCCCCCCATCCTCCCTTCCTCAGTGTATTATAACGAAACTGCCGGGGTAGGAACTAACTAAAACTTTTTACCTATCTGGTATTTTTTATTTATTTATATATATATATATATATATATATATATTTTTTTTTTTTTTTTTTAAATTATATATATATATATATATATATATATATATATATATATATATACACACACCTATATCTATTTTTTTTTACATTTTTTTTAAAGGGAGGGAATGTACGGGTGCTGTCGTGGAGACTCCTGGAAACCCGATTATCGGGTAGGTATAATCACTCTTTTCCCAGGACGTCTCCACGACAGCACCACCTGAGACGTATCAACTAAATTTATTCTAGGGTGGGATTGCCGCTGAGAGGACCTTACGACCGAAGGACATATCCTCATCAAGCTGCACCTTTACCCTGTAATGTTTGATGAAGATATGGGGCTTTTTCCATACTGCTGCCTTGCATATCTGCTCTACTGATGCCGAGCTATGCTCGGCCCATGAGGTCGCTATTGCCCTCGTGGAATGGGCTTTAAGAGCCGAGGAGGCCTCCTTCCCCAATGTCTTATATGACTCGCTAATGGCCAGGCGGATCCACCTGGCTATAGAGCTTTTAGCTGCTTTCTTTCCCTTGTTAGGGCCTGAGAATTGGACGAACAGGTTGTCGTCCTGCCTCCAGGGGCTTGTAGCCTCAATGTACGTCAGGACCGCTCTTCTGACGTCTAAGCAATTTAGGGCTCGTTCTCTCTCATCTTTTGGGTGATTATAGAACGAGGGGATTACTATGTTTTGGGCCCTATGGAATGGGGATACTACTTTAGGCAAGAAGGTCGGGTCCGTTTTGAAGACTAATTTGGTGTCTGTAATTTTGAGGAGCGGGTGGCGGATGAATAGGGCTTGTAGCTTGCTGACCCGTCTGGCTGAGGAAATTGCCACTAAGAAAATTGTTTTCACTGTGAGCATTTTTATTGAGAGCCCCTCAATTGGTTCGAAGGGTTCCCCTGACATGGCCCCCAAGACTAAATTAAGATTCCAGTCTGGGCATGTGTTGGTGGGTCTGGGTCGTAGCCTATCTGCCACAGTCAGGAATCTACTAATCCACCTGTCCCCAGCTAACTTAGTGTCAAATAGGGCGCTAAGGGCTGCTGTTTGGACCCTTAGGGTGCTTGGGGCGAGGCCCATATCCAGGCCCTCCTGCAGAAAGTCCAGGATCAAAGGGATGTCCGCGCCGCTGCTTGAGGAGTCTCTCTCCTGTTTCCAAGAAGTAAACCTCTTCCAGATTTTCTGGTATATGCGGTTGGTTGTCTCTTTCCTACTTGCCATTAGCGTCCTGACTACCCTGTCTGAGAATCCCCTGCCCCTCAGTATGGATTCTTCAGTAACCAAGCTGTTAAATGGAGTCTGCTTATGTCGGGGTGGTTCAGGGGCCCCTGCATTAGGAGATTCGCTTGAGTCGGAAGGGTGACTGGTTCCTGGATGCTCAAGTTCCCTTAGGAGGCTGAACAAGCTCCTTCTTGGCCAAAAGGGAGCCACCAGGATCAGGGTGCACGCTTGTGACCTGAAGTGCTGCAGTACCCTTGGGATTAATGGGATTGGGGGAAAGGCGTACGCCAGCTCTCCCCCCCCCCCCCAATCCTGGCTCAGGGCATCCACCGCTGTTGGTCGGTCCTCCGGTCTGAGGGAGAAGAAGTTCTCCACCTTGGCGAACAGGTCCAGTTGTGGGAGACCCCATTTGTCCGTCACAATCCGGAATGCCTCCTGGGATATAGACCATTCCCCTGGGTCTAAACACCTTCGGCTGAGAAAGTCTGCCCTTTGATTCAGGGATCCCTTCAAGTGAACTGCCGATAATGAGAGGATGCGGCCCTCTGCCCAGCGAAATATCCTTTGTGTGATGCTCTGTAGAGCTGGCGACCTCGTGCCCCCCTGGTGCCGAATATGGGCCACTGCCGTGGTATTGTCCGATAGCACTCGTACGTGCCGGTTTTTTACAGTGTCCCCCAGGTGCTGTAGGGCCTTCCAGATCGCCTGTAGTTCTCTGTAGTTCGAGGACTGGCATTTCATCCCCAGCGGCCATGGGTCCTGTAGGAGCTGGTCTCCAACGTGCGCCCCCCACCCCCAGGAGCTTGCGTCTGTCGTGACCTGCACCGCCGGGTTCAATATCCAGTGGACTCCCCTTCCTAGGTTTACTGGGGACGTCCACCAGCGCAAGGATATTTTCACCGAGATTTGCATTCTCCTTTCTAGCGAGGATTGCCTGCCGTCCCATGCTGAGAGAACTGCTGCTTGCAGAGGTCTGGTATGCGCTTGTGCCCATGCTACCCCCGGGATGCATGACGTTAGACTTCCCAGGAGGGACATAGCCTCCCGGATTGAGCATGACCGTCTCCGAATGAAGGATTCCACCATCTGTCGGATTTTCTGCACTTTTGACTCGGGGAGGAAGGAGCACTGAGCTTCTGAGTCGAGTATTATGCCTAAAAACACCTTCTCCGTGCTGGGGTTTAGGCTGGACTTCTCCCAATTTATTATCCAACCTAGGAACTGTAATAGGTTGAGCACCGTTGCCAGGTTTTCTGCTAGGCGTTCCCTGGACTCGGCTATAATTAGGATGTCGTCCAGGTAGGGGACTATCAGAATCGACCTCCGCCTTAGGTAGGCTGCAACCTCCGCCATGATTTTCGTGAATATGTGGGGTGCTGAGGAGATTCCAAAGGGCAGGCATCTAAATTGGAGATGTATTGTCCTCTTGCCCATCTCTAGCGCTAACCTTAGGTACTTCCTTGAATCCCTGTGGATTGGTACGTGAAAGTAGGCGTCTTTCAGGTCGATCAATGCCATGTAGGCACCCTTGGGGATCAACCTTACTGCTAAAGTAATTGACTCCATCCTGAACTTCCGATATTTTACGAAAACGTTCAGGGGTTTTAGATTTATTATCATGCGTGAGCCTCCGCCTGGTTTTTTTATTAGGAAGAGTCTGGAGTAGTGCCCCCAGGTCTCCTCTCTTTGTGGCACGAAGGACACTGCTTTTAGACGTTGTAGGTCCTGTACCGCCTGCTGGAGCTGGTGCAGTTGTTGCGCTGGACCTCGCGTGGTAATGTATCTTCTCCTGGGGAGGGATACCAGCTTGATTCGGTATCCCTGCTGCAGGATCTCCGGGATCCACTGGCTCCTGCAAATTGAGGCCCATCGATCCGCGAAGCTCCGCAGCCTCGCCCCCACTGGGATGGCGTCAGGGCTTCTGCTTGGCTGGATCCCCCTGGTGCGGGTTGAAGAGGAAGTTCCTCCCTCTGCCCCCCTTGGGGTAACTCCAGCGGCCCGTCTTGCCTTTGCCTCTGTACGGTTCCGGCTGTTGTGCTGGGGCCCAGAAGAAGGTCCTCCCCTTACACTCTTTTTCTTCTGGGGATCCTTTCTTCTTATCTGACGCTTTTTCTAGGATCTTGTCCAGATCCGGACCAAAGAGGAACTGGCTGTGAAAGGGGAGCGAGCATAATTTATTTTTTGATGTCAGGTCACCCGACCAGGACTTCAGCCGCAGGACTCTTCTGGCCGAGTTGGTTAGGGCCGTTGTTTTTGCCGAAAGTTTTACCGACTCCGCCGCTGCGTCCGCCAAGAGATTAGTGGCCATTTTTAGCATAGGGAGGGAATCTATAATTTGTTCCCTCGGTGTTTTATTCGAGATATGCAGCTCCAGTTTCTCTAGCCACACTCCCAGGGTTCTAGCGAAACACGTGGCTGCAACACCTGGTCTGAGCGTACTGGCAGCTGCCTCCCAGGATCTTCTTAATAGGCCCTCCGCCTTCCGATCCATTGGGTCTCTAAGCAGTGTGGCGTCTTCGAAGGGCAAGGTTGTCCTCTTAGCCACCTTAGCCACCGGACGTCCACTTTGGGTACTTCCTCCCAATTTGGCCTTGCCTCCTCCTCAAATGGATAGCGCCTCTTAACCCCCCTAGAGGAGAAGGATCCCGTGTCGGGTTTCTTCCACTCCTTGTGTATTAGCTTGGATATGTTGTCGTGGACCGGGAAGGTATGCTTCCTCCTCTCTCCTAATCCTCCAAGACCTCGTCCTGCATGGTGCGGGGTTCCCTGGGTTCTACCATCTTTAGTGTGGCTCTAACGGATTTGATAAGCTCCGTTAGGTCTTCTCTATGGAAGAGGTATTTTTTGTATTCCTCTTCTTCTGAGGACTCCTCGAGCACCAGCTCTTCTGGTTCTGATTCTGAACTCACCTCAGAGTCTGAGTGCTCCTCTGGGCTATACGCCTTCCTTCGGCGTTTTCCCCCTGATGCCCCTTTGGGTGGCGTTTTAGGGGTCGTCAGGGCTGACCTTACTTCCTCTCGGACGAGCTTCCTGACATCCTCAAGGAATCCCCCCGATTCCTCCTTGACCAGCTTGGCTATGCATGTTTTGAATAATGGCCTCACATGCGAAGCCGGCAGTCTTGCGCTGCATTCTGCGCACTTTTTCGCTTTGGCTCTGGGAGGGGCATCTCTTTTATCCCCCTGGCAGACAAACAAAATTTGCGTGTAAGGATGCAACATTCATTAATAACATACGTGAATATGCATGCCTTGTTTTGCCCCACTGGCTACTTACGGTTCCCGCCGTGGTTGAGCATTCCGCGACCTCTGGTGCTGGAGCACTCATTGCTTTGTCAGTGGTGCTGCAGACACTCTTGGGCAGTAAGCCAATACTCACTGAATGGCTCTTACTCACTCAGCGCCATCTTCTCTCAGGTTCCTTTTAAATTCAAAATCTTTTTTTTTTTTTAATTTGGCGCCTTTAATTTTAAGCCCCGCCCCCTCCGAGCGCGGTCGCGTTTGGCGCGATGACGTCATCGCGTTAGTCACATGGTGCTGAGGAGAGCTGGAGCCCCGCATTGAACCCCCCATGGGCCGCCGCGGGAGGAACCTGGCCCGGGGGAACCACCCCATGTGGCGTCCCGGGAGCCGCTCTGCAGGAAGGGAGAACAGGCTGGACCACTGCCCTCCGATCTGCTGGTACGTTGTTCTGGCTGGCGTCTCCACCAGCCCCTCTCGGTGATCCTGCCTCCTGGCAGGAAACGAATACACTGAGGAGGGGAGGACGGGCGGGGGGGGGGGCGGGATTTTAACCTCTCGGTGTGTTCCTGTCCTATCAGGAGGAGGCGATCTCAGGTGGTGCTGTCATGGAGACGTCCTGGGAAAGTTTAGTTTTTTTTTAACCATTTAGGAGACGTACAAATTTAACATTACTTTTCAACATTTTGAGGAATATTTTGTTTTCCTGCACCAAGCCAAGATTGCAGCTGCTCATAGGTGTCAGAATGATAGATCCCCCCCAAAATGACCCCATTTAAAAAAAACTACACCCCTAATATATTCACTGATGGGGTCAGGAGTATTTTGACCCCACAGTTTTTTGTCAAAAGTTAATGCAATTTAGAGGAGAAAAAATAAAGTTTCATATTTTTACAACAATGTCATTTTAAAGGCATTTTTTTTCTATAATGCACATGAGAATGACGATTTGAAACCCAAAATGGATCCCCCTGTTTGTCCTGTGTTCATAAACAAACCCACTGTGGCCCTAATCTTATGTTTGTATGCACAATGGGACCCAAACCGAAAGGAGCAGCTGGTGGCTTTCAGAAAAGAAGTTTTGCTTGAAGGTGTTTTAGGTCCCATTGCTCACTTGTAGAGTCCATGAGCGACCAAAACTATAGAGAACCCCCACAAATGAACCCATTTTGAAAACTAGACCCCTTAAAGGGGTTGTCTCGTGGCAAACATCAAAATTTTACATTAGCCCATTCCCCCTGTCACCCCCCTGGCATAAAATAGCATTTTAAAGCGGTTTTTAAACCGCTTGCTACTCACCGATGTGATGAAAGATGAACTTATAAAATTCTTCTCCCAAGATGGCCGCCAGTCCTTTCCCAGGGGTGCACTGCGGTTTTCTCCCATGGTGCACCGCGGGTCTTCTCCCATGGTGCACCATGGGCTCTGTGCGTTCCATTGCCGATTCCAGCCTCCTGATTGGCTGGAATCGGCACACGTGATGGGGCGGAGCTACGCGATGACGCGTAGAAGGGGCGGAGCCAGAATGCCACTCGTGCCCGGACCGTCCAGAAGGGAGGAGACCCTTCTGCGCAAGCGCGTCTAAAAAAGCAAGAAGACCCCGAAATTAGACGGAGCCATGGAGACGGGGACGCCAGCAACGGAGCAGGTAAGTGCATAACTTCTGTATGGCCAATATTTAATGCACGATGTATATTACAAATTGCATTAATATGGGCATACAGAAGTGTGTAACCCCCCTTGCTGCCGTGAGACAACCCCTTAATAAATTCATCTAGGGGTGTATTGTGTTCCTTGACCTCACCGTTTTTGAATTAATCTAAGCAAAGCAGAAGGGAAAAAAAATCAATTTTTTTAAAATTTTTTAGGCAATTATGTCATTTTAAAAACATTCTTTTTGTACAGCACACATATGAATGAAGACTTGCACCCCAAAGTCCTGTTTGTCCTGAGACATGCCCATTGTGGCCCTAATATTATGTCTGGCTGCACAGCGGGGGCCCAAACTGATAGGAGCATTAAACTGCAACAGTTTTTTTTAACTTTTACGTGATCGCCATTATCCATTGGATCACTGTGGCCCTCGGTCACTGCTCCAGGCTCTCAGCTACCTTTTTGTAGCCAGGAGCAAGGAAATTTTACATTTCCTGGGTCCTCCCCAGCTTTTGTGCTTGCATCTGCCATTTTGGCGATGGGTGCATGCACCGAAGCTGGGGAAAGGTCCGTGAATAAAGATCCCATTGGAGAACATCGCCGGAGGCCTTAGGTAAGTAATTTCTCCTTGCCTCATAGATTGGAATCCGTGACGGGAGGTGAAACTTTAACTTTTTATACCTATATGTTATAGCTGTTATCCATTGGATAACAGTGATCAAGTGACCAAGGACCACAAACTACGCCCCTCCCCCTTCCTTCGTGAAATCTCCAGGCTCTCGGCTACATTTGGTAGGCAGGAGCAGGGAGTTTTTAAATTACCCTGTCAACCCACAGGCTCTGCACATGCGTCCACCATTTTAGTGATAGGAGCATGTGCAGAAGCCGGGGTAAGGTCCATGGCTAAATCTGGGGGCCTTAGGTATTTAACTTCATCTCCCCTCATGGATATGATCCATGAAGGGACGTGAAACCTATACTTTTTTTCACCTTTTTTTACTTTACATGATTGCTGTTATCCATTGGATAATGGCACTCATGTGACCAGGAATCGCATACAGTGGTGTCTTGTGACATCACCCTGCTTTCGGCTGTCAGAGTTGTCATGTCCTCAGCCTGAGGATTAAAGCCAACTAAAGCAGGATGAAAAAAAGCATTGGGGCCGTCACTAAGAGGTTAAACTGCCTCCTTCCCCCCCTTCTGGAAGCAGAATGGTATGACTCTAGGTAATGGAGGGGCTCATTGCACTATGGGAAAGATGTGAAACAGAAAGTAAAACATCCAAGGGCTCACTCACATGGGCTTATGTGTCCTGCTCATTACATGCATATTTTTCACGCCCGTGAAATACACAGTAATCACCAAATAAGCATGTACATGTACATTTGCTGCGTATATTAAATCTCCATAGCCTGTATTGGTGCTCATTATGCGTGTTTGTGGCCCAATAGAAATCAATGGGCTTTTAGCACCGCATATTATGTGTGTGAAAAATAGGTGCATATTATGCTGCCAGCATCTATCCGTGCGAGTGAGCCCTAACTGTCAGGATGGCGGCTGGCAGGAGGCCGCTCTGCATAGAAGTGCCTGGAATACATAGAGTAGACCTCCGAAGTGTGAGAGGTAGTCAGATGAGGGGGCAGACATGGAAATATGTGTTTGGGGAAGTGGCCCTTTAACAGTAAATACTGTAAACTGTGTCTTCATGCCTCCGGTTTCTCTGCGCACTCCACAGCCACACAACACATAGTCATCTTTACTAAAACAATCCACATTATAATTACCTTTTTTAATGTGTGCTGGATGACAGAGGTCAGAAAAATAATAGTAACAGTAAGAGCGAGGAATCTCTTGGACATTGCTGTGTTGGCCATTAGACCTGAGGAAGAAAGGAAGTTTCTTGTTGAAATATAACACAAAATAACCTGTCTAACACATCATCCAATATACCGCGCTACTTCTTATGGCGGAGATGGAAATGGAACACAGAAAATAATGACAGGATTGGCAGAAAATGAATTGTTTGGGAACAGATTCATCCCGGATGAACCACTTCATGAAGAGACCTAAGGGTCTCAGAATTAGCGTTGCACATCGTGATCCACTGGGTGATGAAACGGAGCCAATTTTCACTAAATCAGATCAGATCAACCTGACCCAAGTTTTTCTGAAAATCTCTGAAATATGCATTTCCCTTGAATGAGGGGTTAGCATTGTTTCTCTGCTGCGTAGAGATCCTAGGTTCAAATCTCATCAAGGACAGCATCCATATGGACTTTGAAAAACTCTATTCAGGTGTTGCTCTTGGTCAGGTTTGAACCTGCAACTCCAGCATTAAAAGACAACAGTACTAACAACTGAGCACCACACTTGTCCTTTCTGCTCCACAGAAGGAGAAGAACAAGAAGAATAAACACAAAGAAAAGATAAAAACTCTATACAGATGTTGTACAGAAGTAGAAGAAGAAGAAGGAGGAAAAGATGAGAAGGAGGAAGAAGAGCAGGAGATGAAGGAGAATAAAAAGATATTCAGTGCCTTCTCCTTTTTCTTCGTCTACTCCTCCAGAGAGGAAAGAACGAGGAGGAGGAAGAAGCTGGGTTGCTCACTTTTTAGCAATTTTGTCTTGCAGTGATGGAGTCCAAAGTTCAAATCTAGCTCAGGGCAACATATGTATGCATTTTTCATTTTCTTTGTGTTTACTCTTCTTCCCATTCTCCTCCTCTGGAGAAGACAGAACAATTGTGATGGCTTGGTTGTTGGCACTGTTGCGCTGCAATGCTGGAGTTCTAGGCTCAAATCAGTCCAGGGGCAGCATCTGCATGGAGGTAATTTGTATTTAACCCCTTAGTGACCAATCCTGTTTGCGCCTTAATGACCAGGCCAAATTTTGGAAATCTGACATGTGTCACTTTAACATGGAATAACACCGTAAAGGCTTTGCATTTCCAAGTGATTCTGACATTGTTTTTTCACCACGTATTGTACTTCATTTAGGGCTCAGTCATATGGGCGCTGAACCACGTGCAGACAACTCTCTACATGACCGGCTCCATTGCCGGCCATGTGTTCTTTCCTCCGGCGGTGTGGAGAGTCGTCCGGACGCACCTGTAGTGCAGCGGTCTTAATCGTGCAGGAACACGGGCGGATTGGCGCCCGTGTGACTGAGTGCTTAGATGGAAAAAATAGACCAAAAGAATTTGTGTATATTTATTATAAGCGCCACAATTGCAAATATTTTGAAAAAATTGTCATTTTTTCACATTTCCAACTGCAATATCTCAAATATGTTGTAGACATGCAAAGGGTGAGGTTGTGGATGAAGTATACCTCCCTCCCAGGCTTTTAGTCTGAACAGGGTGGCGCTCCAGTCCACAGCTTCACCCTAGTTTTCTGGAAGTGCAGCTGTAGGCCTTGACTTCATTACTGGAGCATAAAAGGCTGCAGCTCCAGGAAGTCAGGGCCTAACAGCCTGAGGAGAGAAACCTCTGTACACTTGGTGTGGTGCAAATTGACTTTATGCTTGTGTGGACTGGAGCACCCTGCACGGTGCCTATGCTGTGGTGAAGGACACTGTGGGTTTGCTGTGCTGAAAAGAATAAAAGTTTGCCGTGAAGTACTGCTTGGTTTGGAGTCCAGTGTAATGCCACTCCTCTGGAGGACACTTTCTACAAACATAATATGGAATTTTTGATAAGATATATATTTCCACCCGTTTACTTTATTCTGGAAGCACATTGGAAACACTTTATTTTTTTTTAACCATTTAGGAGACGTACAAATGTAACATTACTTATTAACATTTTGAGGAATACTTTGTTTTCCTGCACCAAGCCAAGATTGTAAAGGCTCATAGGTGTCAGAATGATAGAGACCCCCATAAATGACCCCATTTTAAAAACTACACCCCTTAATGTATTCACTGAGGGGGTCAGGAGTATTTTAACTCCGCAATTTTTTGTCAAAAGTTAATGCAATTTAGAGGAGAAAAAATAAAATTTCATATTTTTGCAAATATGTAATTTTAAAGACATATGTTTTTCTAAATGAGGATTTGCACCCCAGAATGGATATCCCCGTTTGTTCTGTGATCAAAAATATACCCATTGGGGCCCTAATCTTTTGTCCATATGCACAACGGGGCCCAAACCAAAAGGAGCAGCCGGTGGTTTTCAGAACAGACATTTTGCTTGAAGGCGTTTTAGGCCCCATTGCCCACTTGTAGAGCCCTTGAGCGACCAAAATGATAGAGAACACCCACAAATTATCCCATTTTGGAAACTAGACCCCTTAACAAATTCATCTAGGGGTGCACTGCGTATTTTGACCCCACAGTTTTTAAATGAATCTAAGCAAAGCAGAAGTAAAAAATTACGATTTTTTTTAACAGTTATGTTATTTTAAAAATGTTGTTTTTTTTTGTACAGCAGATACATGAATGAAGAATTTCACCCCAAAATAGATCCCCCTGTTTGTCCCGTGTTTAGAAACATACCCACTGTGGCCCTAATCTTCTGTCTGTATGTATAATGGGGCCCAAACCAAAAGGAGCAGCCGGTGGTTTTCAGAACAGTCATTTTGCTTGAAGGTGTTTTAGGCCCTATTGCCCACTTGTAGAGCCCTTGAGCGGCCAAAACCATAGAGAACCCCGACAAATGACCCAAGGTTGAAAACTAGACCCCTTAATGAATTCATCTAGTGGCGTACTGCATATTTTGACCCCACAGTTTTTGAATGAATCGAAGCAAAGCAGAAGAAAAAAATTACAATTTTTTTTGGCAATTGTGTCATTTTAAAAATAGGGTTTTTTTTGTACAGCACACATAGGAATGAAGACTTTCACCACAAAATGGATATCCCTGTTTGTCCTGTGTTCAGAGACATACCCATTGTGGCCCTTATCTTCTGTCTGGATGCACAACGGGGCCCAAACTGAATGGCACATCAAACTTTAACTTTTAACTCTTACGTGATCACCATTTTTCATGGATAATGGCAATCATGTGAACGAGGAACACTCACCATGGCCCCCTGTGACCTTTCCGAGATCTCAGCTACCTTTACTAGCCAGGAGCAAGGAGATTTTAAATTTCCCCCTGCCCTCCCCAGCTTCTGCGCCTGCGTCCGCCATATTGGCGACGGGCGCATGCAAAGCTGGGGAAGGGTCAACGGATAAGGATCCCATTGGGGGACATCGCCGGTGGTCTTAGTTAAATAATTTCACCTCCCCTCACAGATCGGATCCGTGACGGGAGGTGAAACTTTAGTTTTTTTTACTTTTATGTGATCACCGTTATCCGTTGGATAAGGGTGATCACGTGACTGGGTACCATGTACTGTGGCCCCCCATGAAATCTCCAGGTTCTTGGCTGCGGGGAGATTTTAAATTACCTCGGCAATCTGCAGCTTTTGCGATTGTTTCCGCCATTTTGGCGACGGACACATGCGCAGAAGCTGGGGTAAGGTCTGCGGATAAATCTGGGAGCCTTTGGTACCTAATTTCATGAGGAGAGATGAAACAAACTTTTTTCCCTTTTTTTTTTTTACACTTTTTTCAACTTTTTAAAACTTTTACATGATCTCTGTTGTCCATTATCATGCTGATAATGACCCAAGGTGCCGCGAGTAACATAGCAATGGGAAATCTATGTGTCCCCACACAATTCATTCTGTGTAGGTGTCAGATAGCTCAACACGGCAACGGGAAGCCTTTGAGTCTTTGGCCCACATTTCTGCCCTAGTCAGTTAGTGTATTTGTGCCAGACAGTTAAAACACCACGATGGGAAGTCTTTGTGTACCCAGAGCATAGGCGAGCCCAAGGAGCTCAAAGATGGTATTACACATAAGGAAATCAGAGTGCCCAAACATGGCAGAGTTTCACTGCGCCAAGGGCCTCGGACCATATTTCTGCCTTAGTCAGTCAGTGTATTTGTGTCAGACAGGTAAAACACTGCAATGGGAAGTCTTTGTGCACCCACAGCATAGGCGAGCCCAATGAACTCAAACATGGTATGACACATGAGGAAATCAGAGTGTCCAAACATGGCAGAGTTTTACTGCGCCAAGGGCCTCAGCCTCAGCCCCAGCCCATATTTCTGCCCTAGTCAGTCAGTGTATTTGTGCCAGACAGGTAAAACAACACAATGGGAAGTCTTTGTGCACCCACAGCGTAGGCGAGCCCCTGGAACCCAAGGAAAGTATTACACAGGAAGAAATCAGAGTGCCCAAACATGGCAGGGTTTCACCCTGCCCAGGAGCTCGGCTTCGGCCCACATTTCTACCCAATTCATTCTTTATATGTGTCAGATAGCTGAACAATGCAATGGGAAAGCCTTTGTGCACCCACAGCATAGGCAAGCTCATGAAACTCAAAGACAGTATTAAACATGAAGAAAAGAGAGTCCCCAAACATGACAGTGTTTCACCCCGCCCAGGACCTCGGCCCACACTTCTGCCCTAGTCATTCAGTGTATTTGTGCCAGATAGGAAAAACAACACAATTGGAAAGCCGTCTGCACCCAAGCCAAGTCAGTCAGCGTATTTCTGCCAGATAGGTAAAACAACGCAATGGGAAGTCTTTGTGCACCCACAGCATAGGCGAGCCCAAGGAACTCAAAGACGGTATTACACATAAAGAAATCAGAGCGCCCAAATATGGCAGTTTCACCCCAGCAAGGACTTCGGCCTCGGCTCACACCCTCAGTAATCATGGGCATAAAGCAGACTCGGATACTAGTACAGCTGTGAACGTCTCTTTAAATCAGTTACTGTTGCTTTCATCGCTCCAAAGACTGGATGAACCACAAAGAAGTTCCACAGGCCATATCTGGCGCAGTTGATTCCCTCCCCTCCCCCCCCCCAGGACCTTGGCCTCTGCCCACACCCTCAGTAATCATGGGCCTCAAGCGGACTCGGATGCTAATGTAGCTGTGAGCATCTCATTAATGCAGTAATGCTCCTTTTGTTTGGTCCAAACCAGTGTCTCAGATAACTGTGGTAACACGAGAGAAAAAACATGTTGCCCACTGCTGATCCCCAGAACCCAAGCAGGAGGAGGAGGTGGCATAATAAGGCCGAGAAACCATGACCAAGGTAGGACCCGCAATACTCTGTGTGGGAAGTACGTGAGCGGGCCCTGTGTCAGGCTTGGTCCTAGCCTCCACCTTGTGTGAGCCAAGGTACCATGAGTTAAATAGCTATGGGAAATCCATGTGTCCCCACACACTTCATTCTGTGTGTCAGGCAGCTGAACACCGCAATGGGAAACCTTTCTGCACCCACAGTATAGGCAGACCCCAGTAACATGTCTGTAGCAAAAGTATAGGCGAACCCCTCAAAATTTTCAGTAGCAAGTGTATACGCGGACCCCAATAACATTTTTGTAGCAAGATTATAGGCGGACCCCAATAACATTTTTGTAGCAAGAGTATAGGTGGACCCCAGTAACATTTCTGTAGCAAGAGTATGGGCGGAACCCAGTAACATTTCTGTAGAAAGAGTATAGCGGACCCCTGAAACATTGGTGTACCTCAAGTATAGGCGAACACCTAAAATATTTGGTTACCAAGAGTGTAGGCCGGAAAAATTAGTTACATAATAGTATAGGCAAGGGCCTGAAAAATTGGTGTACCAAGAGTACAAGTATACCCCAGAAATATTTGTCATGCGCGAGGGCAGGTGAAACCCATAAACATTTTTTAAAGATACAACTCGCTGTTGCTTATTTTGTAACAGAGCCTGGAGGCAGCCCTGTGAAAAAAATTGGTTTCTGTTAAAGTATAAATACTTTTGAAACTTTGAAAAATTGGAAAAAACTTATAAACAGAGCCTTTTGGGCCACCAATGTTGGAGCTGGTATTCCACTATTGCTCTACGCTGCTCGTATAGCCTGGCCAACATGTGCAGCATAGAATTCCAGTGTGTGGGCACGTCGCAGTGTAGTTGGTGGCAGCGTCCGTGGTGGACTTGCGGAAATGTGCGCAGACGCGGCGCACCTTGCCGAGCAGGTCAGACAAGTGGGGGTAGTTTTTCAGAAACCGCTGAAACAACAGATTGAAGACGTGGGCCAGGCATGGCACGTGTGTGAGGCTGCCAAGCTGCAGAGCCACCACAAGCTTACGGACGTTGTCACACATGACCATGCCTGGTTGGAGGCTCAGCGGCGAAAGCCAGAGGTCCGTCTGCTCTGTCAGACCCTGCAACAGCTCGGGGGCCATGTGCCTCTTGTTACCTAGAGCTGATTAGTTTCAGCACGGCTTGCTGACGCTTGCCTATTGCTGTGCTGCCATACCACGCTCTACCAACTGCTGGCGACGTGCTTACACTCCTTAATTGAGAGGTAGATGTAGCGGAGGAGGAGGGGGAAGGTTTGGAGGAGGTGGCATAAAACACTGCAGATACCAGCACCGACGTAAGAACCGCTATTCTGGGTGTGGGTAGTACATGAGCTGTCCCAGGCTCTGACTTGGTCCGAGCCTCCACCAAGTTCACCCAATGTATCGCGAGGGAAATATAGTGGACCTGCCCGCCAGTACTTGTCCACAGAGGTTGCGGAGGAGGGGGAGGGTTTAGAGGAGGTGGCATAGACCGCCACAGATACCAGAACCGAGGTAGGACCCGCTATTCTGGGTGTGGGTAGGACGTGTGCAGTCCAAGGCTCTGACTCTGTCCCAGCCTCCACCAAATTCCCCCAGTGTGCTGTCAGGGAGATGTAGTGGCCCTGCCCACCAGTACTTGTCCACGTGTCCGTGGTTAAGTGGACCTTCCCAGGAACCGCGTTGGTGAGGGCACGATTTATGTTGCGGGAGACGTGCTGGTGTAGGGCAGGGACGGCACACAGGAAAAATAGGGGCGACTGGGGACTGAGTAGCGCGGGACCGCCGCCACCATCATGCTTTTGAAAGCCTCCGTTTCCACAAGCCTGTACGGCAGCATGTCCAGGCTGATTAATTTGCGAGCAGGTGGGTGGTGGCGTATTTCCGCTTTCGCTCCAATGCTTGTGTTAGCGACAGCTGAACGCTGCGCTGAGAGACATTGCTGGATGGAATGGAGGACCATGGAGGTGAGGGTGTGGGTGCAGGCCAGGAGGCGCTCGTGCCTGTATCCAGGGAGAGGGATTGGATCTGTGTGCCAGGTTGGGGCACACGGGAAGAGGCAGTGGTGTGAACCGAAGGCGGTGAATGGCCTTCGTCCCACTTTGTGGGGTGCTTGGCCATCATATGCCTGCGCATGCTGGTGGTGGTGGTGAGGCTGGTAGTGGTGGCTCCCCGGCTGATCTTGGTGCGATACAGCTTGAACACGACTGTTCGCCAGTCATCCACGCTCTCACTAAAAAAACATCCACACCTTTGAACACCTAGCCCTCTGCATGGATGCTTGCTGCGAGAGGGTGCTTTGGGAAACAGTTGGGGGATTCTTCGCTCTGGACCTGCCTCTACCCCTGGCCACTCCACTGCCTCTTCCAACCTGTCCTGCTGCTGCACTTGCCTCCCCCTCTGAAGCCCTGTCCTCAGTAGGCTTAGCAAGCCAAGTGGGGTCAGTCACCTCATCGTCCAGCTGCTCTTCCTCCGAACCTCCTGTGCTCTTCTCCCTCGGACATACTGCCCTTAATACCTCACTGAGAATGAACTGTGTCTCATCATCCTCATCCACAAAAAGCTCTTGAGACAGTTGCCGGAAGTCCCCAGCCTCATCACCCAGACCCCGGGAACTTTCCAAAGGTTGGGCATCGGTCACGACAAACTCCTCAGGTGAGAGAGGAACCAGTTTTTCCCACTCATGGCAGGGACCCGAGAACAGTTCCTGGGAGTCTGCTTGCTCAGTATGTCATTTTCATGGTGTGAGGAGGCTGGGAGGAAGGAGGAGCAGCCAAAGGATTTAGAGTTACAGTCCCTATCCTGGGAGTAGAGGACTGCGTACGAAACTGGGTGGTCGATACATTGCTGGACGCGCTTTCTGCCATCCACGACAGGACCTGCTTACACTGCTCTGTTTGTAATAAAGGTCTACCACGTGGACCCGCAAATTTTGATATGAAGCTGGGGAGGCCAGAAACTTGCCTCTCTACTAATCCCTCAACAGCTGGCTGTGATTCACTACGTCCAGGAACTCGGCCGGTGCCCACACCCCCACGTGGACGACCGCATCCGCGTCCTCGAACCTTACCCCTACTCCTCATCATGGTGGATTAAGAATAGAGCAGGGCCCAAATAATTTACCCCACTGTACAGCACTAACAACTGTGGCTAATTCACCGCACACAGAGACTTGTAGATAGCGGAGGCTCTATGCTGTAACCCGCTGTCTTGCGCTGATACCTAGGGGTAATTTACTGCTCGCAGAGACTTGTAGATAATAGAGGCTGTATGGAGTGGGAGAAGACTCTAAAGCCAGTGGATAGTGCTGGTAACTGCGGCGATCTCAAACCCCCTCAAGGAAAGGCTATTGTACTAGACAAATAAAAAGCCCCTGATGCTCCAGTGATTTGGCAAACAGAGAAGAAAAACAACACACTTACTTCGTAGGGATGCCTGTTGTGTGGAACCCCTCAATCCCGGTTAGCGTGTAGCAAAACAGAAGATGGAATTGTTGTTTTAAAGTTCCAGGGTAGCGGTTTTATTTCTTATTTTTGCTGCAACGCGTTTCGGCTTTACAAATAGCCTTTATCAAGCATACAGTAAAATGCAGAAGAGACAAACATATATATACATATAAAACAAATTGTAATTACCTTATCATGCGGACGCGGACTAGCCATTCTAGGGCGGAGTCACTTAATAGTGACGCCCCTTCTGGTAAAGGATCACATGATTGTTCCCACGAGGCGCGTCAGGAGAGACGCTTATGTGTGCTGATGTATGGCATCAGGTTATGGGTACTCTCAAATCAAATGGGATGCTTCGGTGCGTTCCAAAGCGGAGGAACGTAGGTACGCAGTTACGTAAGATTGTCCGTCTTGTCTGATGCAGAAACAAAGATCGATTTCCAGAAACCATTAAACCACAAAAAAATCCACACCATCAGACAAGACGCACAATAACTTTGATCTTTGTTTCATCACAAGATATAGCTCTAAACGAAAAGAATTAAGGGATATCCTAAAAACACATTGGAATATCCTAAAAGGAGACCCCTTTATGACGGATAAACTCTCATGTAATCCAAATTTGATCTTCAGAAGAAATAAAACACTGGGTAATATCCTAGCCCCATCACACCCCTCCAAAAATAAAAGACCTTCTCAAAATAAAGATCATCCCACATCCCTCCCCCCCATTACAGGAGCCTTCAAATGTGGAACATCTGGCAGTAAATGAGGGCATTCTGCAGCATTTCTGCCACGTGTAAACATACTCCAGTAGTGACGAGCGGCCCCAGCGGTGACAGTGACCCCCACACAGCGGCTCTAGCAGTAATAGTAGCATCCCACAGTGGCCCTTCGCAAAAACAGCGGCATCCCACAGTGGCCCCAGCAGTAATAGGGACATCCCACATTGGCCCGAATAGCAATAGTGCCCTGAGACCCATATACTTACCCCCTCCTCCTCGGCACTGCTGCTGGCTCTGTTTCCAGGTGTACACTGTGATGTCAATGTGTGCTGCTGGACGCCTCCTTCCCCTGCTCTCGCGGAACCATGGAGGAGATGTCAGGGGAGGGGGGAGCAGGATTACAGCTGCACACTGACGTCACAGTCTGCGCCGGGATCAGCACCGCTGAGTGAATACTGGCAGGGGTGCCGCGGTACCTCTGACAGTATTCAGCAACGTGGTGAGTGGCTGACGGTGGCGTGTGCCAGCAGGGAGGGCTCTGCGTGCCACCTCTGGCACACGTGCCATAGCTTCGCCACCATTGCCCTACACCCTCATGGTTTAACCCCTTGAGTGGCACGCCCGGAAATTTTCCGGGACGAACTCCACTGCTCATAGCGACATAGCCCGGAAGATTTCCGGGCTATGTATCACTATGGGAGCTGCAGAGCACAATGCCACAAGCTGTGACAGTGTGCTCTGCCTGCACAGACCCACACAGAGCAGTGCAAGGGCTTTGAAAAACCAGCAGAAGATATTGCTGGCATATCGGCAATCTCCTGCACTGGTTTGTTTACAGGTTGCCATAGAGACCATCGGCTTGTCAGAAGCAAGCCGATGGTCTCTGTGGCAGGGAGAGCTGGTGCTTGGCTATCAGAGGACAGCTAGGTACCAACTCTGACAGCAGAGATCAGAGAAAACCTCCGATCTCTGCTGTGTTAACCCTTTATATGCTGCAGTCTATGTGACTGCAGCATGTAAAGGGCTGTCACTGCAGCATGTAAAGGGCTGTCACTGCAGCATGTAAAGGGCTGTCACCATCGGACCCCCGGAATGTGATCAGGGGGTCCTCATGGGTCCCTGTGGAAGTCCCCTAAAGGGACAAAAGAAAAAGAAAAGAAAAAAAAGAAAAAGTCAAAAAATTATTAAAAAAATAATTAAAACACTTGTCTCCCTTTACTTTGTAAAAAATCAAAAATACAATCACACATGTGGTATCCATGCATCGTAATTACCCAGATAAGGAAGTTAATACATTATTTAACCCCTTAATGACATGGCCCCTTTTTTTCTTTTTTCCCCATTTCTTTTTTTCCTCCCCCCTGTTTAAAAAATCACAACTTGTCCCGCAAAAAACAAGCCCTCATATGGCCATGTCAATGGAAAAATGAAAAAGTTATGGCTCTTGAGACGCAACTGCAAAACTAGTTGAAATTCAATGATTAGACCATTTTAAAAAACCTGCCCTGGTGGGCACGACAGGGTGGTAGGAAACCCGCCACTCAAGGGGTTAAATGAGGTTCTTGAGAAAATGTAATTTATCTTTTATATTCCACATACTAAATTTATAATCCATTTTTCACAATATAAATCCTGATTGATAAAATATATTTTATTTTAATATAATATAATTTATTTATAGACATGAAGTTGATTATATAATACCTCATATATTTCTTGGAGCGCACATATATACTACCATTTCCAGATAAATTCACTGTTTATATATTAAATGTGGTTGTTATACCTATTGTATAATATATATAATAATATAATAATAGTTATAACTAGATGTGATGTATTGTTTTAGTATATATTTACTCTTTTATAATTATTGTGAAATATCACATTTATGAGGAATTTTATTTCAGTGACATTTGTTCCATTTCATGTGATGAATTCTATTGTGGGCCGCTTCTTTTCTCCCATTTATAGTCATGCAATAATATTATTACATACTTTAATGGTGAAAACTCCTCACACCAGTACCTACTTTTCTTCCAATCTATATTTGGAACACACCAGTGCGTCTCAACAATACGGTCGCTATGTGACACTCAGATACTCCTCCTGTCTCTGTTTTATATCCCCTCCCCTTTACTTCCTGATATACGTCATCCCGTACAAGCGCTTACCCGCTTAGAGTGCATCGGTGCGCTCCACCAGCACGCCCTGACGTCACATCTTACGTAACTGCGTACCTACGTTCCTCCGCTTTGGAACGCACCGAAGCGTCCCATTTGATTTGAGAGTACCCATAACCTGATGCCATACATCAGCACGCATAAGCGTCTCTCCTGACGTGCCTCATGGGAACAATCATGTGATCCTTTACCGGAAGGGGCGTCACTATTAAGTGACTCCGCCCTAGAACGGCTAGTCCGCGTCCACATGATAAGGTAATTACCATTTGTTTTATATGTATATATATGTTTGTCTCTTCTGCATTTTACTGTATGCTTGATAATGGCTATTTGTAAAGCCGAAATGCGTTGCAGCAAAAATAAGAAATAAAACCGCTACCCTGGAACTTTAAAACAACAATTCCATCTTCTGCTACACGCTAACCGGGATTGAGGGTTCCACACAACAGGCACCCCGACGAAGTAAGTGTGTTGTTTTTCTTCTCTGTGTGCCAAATCACTGGAGCATCAGCGGCTTTTTATTTGCCTAGTATTGTTCCCTGCTTTCTCTGGTACATTATACCTAGAGCTACCCCGTGACGCTCTTCCTCAGGGATGTTACCAAGACCAGTGAATTGGACCTCTATCAACATTTGATGCTATCAACTTACTAGGATCATCAGACGTACCAGGACCCCCTTCACAGGGTCCGGTTACGCCTGGGGTGAGTCTAATTTAGTTTTCTTCTCATCCCTCTCTTTTCCCTCACTCCACCATTGGAGCGCTATTAATCCAACGTTTTTTAAGGAAAGGGTATTGTGAGACGCTCTGCACAATGGCAGAGCTGAAATACTTTGCAGTGGCCTAGAAAATATTGGAGTGCAGTTTCACGGTGAGAGCTGGTTGTACGGCACTGCAGGCTGAGAACGCTATAACTGCAAGGCTTGGAACAGGCCTAGATGTGTAATACAAACGTTGGTGCACTACTGCTTCCAGCCAGCCACAACTATAATGCACACGGTGAGATGTAGCCCTAAGAAGAACCGTTGGGGTTCTTGCACAGAGGATCAGGAGTCCTGTAAAACTTTCCCTATATAGGCAGCTCTGTCCCTAAACTCTGCGTAATAAGGAGTAGCCTTAAGTAGGTCCGTTGGGGTTCTTGAAGACAGGACCTACGCTAACACTATCCCTATATAAGCAGCAGCACTTTCCCTAATCTCTGCCAGCATGCATCTGAGGTGAGCCGCGGGCGGGACCACTTTAAGTACTCTGCGGTCACCTGATCTCGGTAGTTACTCACTGTGGGGGAAAGAGGGCTGGCACGTCACTGCAGGAAGTGGTAATGCCTTCCCCGCATGCCTGTTGGCTAGAAAATGGCACTAAACATGCAGGGAAGGAAATGCAATTGACTTGAGTACCGCGTGGTGTTTGACTCGAGTATGCTCGCTCTTATCTAGTGAATACTTCTGAGACTGCAGGAGTCGGTGAAAGTGGCATTTTGTGGTGAATTTGAGGAAACTACTTGCTATGTTTGTTGTGTTAAAATTTGTAAATTGTTCTCGTTTGATTGTCTTTTTGAAAACAGTTGAAAGTTTGTACATTTAGCAAATAAATGTAATTTGTAATGGGGGAATAACTATGATTGCAACTGTGTGTTTTACAGTAGTTGCTGTGTCTTTGCCCTGTGTTCTCCACAGAGCCCTCGCCACTTTATCCACTCCTCTTTCCCATACAGAGCCGGTCACCTGTCTTTCACCACCTCTCTCGCCACACAGGGGCTTATCATCTTGTGCCGTCAGCCTACTCTGTCCCCCACAAAGACTCTTTTACTTCATATTCTGTCTCTTCTCCTCACAAAGCCCAGCCACTTTGTGTTTCCCTGCCCCCCCCCCCCCCCCCTCCTGCCCACACAGAGCCCCAAGCACCTTGTGTTCTCCATGATACCCCTCCCCGGTAACTAGCTGCATGGAGCCCAGAAATTCCTGATGTAGCCCTGAGCAGAAGCGCTGCGCCTTTTATTTAATTACCGAATATCTATTAGATTATTACAATAGAAACCATCCAATAATACTGAGCTTCTCGCTCTCGGGCTCCTCTTCAGTTCCAGGTGACCGGAGCTGAAAAAAACCTAGGAGTCAGAAGGGTCTGAATTCTGACTAAATTCATGGGTCTGCTCAGCGGTTAACCAGAATGAAACCAGCAAGTACAGAAAGGTAATATTGACTCTAGAAATGGTGTGAAGGATGGCATTTGGAAAGGGAGGCACAAGTTTTGATACCGCATAGGGCCTATGGTCCAGGCCACCAGAGATGCTGAGCTCTAGCTGCACTTCTATAGTCCAACTCCAGTGGAGGAATCCTGAGCCCACTCCTCCTACAGCCTGCCGGACTAGAAGCCCCAGGATAGACCTTCGTGCAGCCGCTACTTCATTGACCTCATGAAGTAGGGCCCGGACCGGGATCTATGGCTGTTGGCCCGGCTCTTCAGTGTGTCAGTCTAGCGAGTCACATGCTGCGCTTTTACTTACCACTTCTGTTACTACTACTAATTCTGAATGTGTAAGCAGACTGGCTTCTTCTGTAGATTTGCTGGCTCTAACAGGTCATAGTACCCTTGTTGGCGTGCTTTCAGAAACTAAACACACAGATACTGTAGCTCACCTGAGGTTAACTCTCCAGTGCCTGGATGTATGATAGGAATCCTCACCAGACGCTTTAGTTACAGCTTTTCTGCACCATCTTCAGGGATCCTGTGGTGAATTCATCTTCTGGGACTTCAGAAGCAAATGTGGTAAATGACATATGACTGGTTGAAGCACCAGAGGTGAGATCTGCATCTGTTTTAAAGGTTAATTAAGGGCCCATTTGAAGTTGACGGTTATAGAGAAGATTTGGAGAGATGAATATGCTGATGTCTTCTTGCTGCTTCCTCTTAAGAACTATAATTGGGACAAAGGTAAATCTGCTGAAAGCAAGAAGGAAGAGGAAGAAAAGTATAACTCTTACGTGATTCCATAGAGCTTTTGCAATTAGCTCCAGGCCTTTGCCATGCTTGGAAAACGGCTCACCCATATGTGATCTTGTTCACACCCAATTATACTGAGTCCAATGCAGGGGACACTCAGGCTGCTCAGCTTCATTAAAGTGAAGAAAAACCTGTTAAAGGATCCAGCAGCAGGATTTACATAAAGTCACAAGCTTTCTTTAAACAGGATTAAAAACCATACAGGAACATTTCAGGGCAGCTCCGTGCAGTCCTTCATCACGGATGGTTCCGGTAAGGTTTATAATCCCTTATCAGTGTCTAGATAAAAATGTTTGTGCACCTCTTGTAGCATTCCTGGGCTGATGACCCCCACCACCCTCTCCTTGCAAAAGAGAAAGTATGGATTTGTTCCAATGGAGTTATTTTCATATCTTTCGGATTTTTATTGTGTTTCTCCAAAAAATGGCGTGAAACACCTTGTTTAGAGTAGCCTGTTATGTTAAACCTATGTTGGTTGACCCTTATGTTTAAAGTGTTCGTAGTGCGTCCTATATATTGCAGTCCGCACGGACATTCTATCAGGTATATGATGACTTTAGAACAACAATTTAAAAATTGATTTATTTTAATATTTCGTTGTTCTTTTTGGCAATATACAATCACAAAAAATGTCCGTTACTTACTGACTGAGGAGTGCATATAGATGCATCCTCCTCTCACCATGTAGGTAGCTGACTACCAAATGGAGGAGCCAATAACACCTGTGAGGCCACCGATAAGACACCCACTCACACTGCCTCCTGATAATGAGGGGGGTGGATGCTTGGTGTACACTCCCACACATAGTGGATACAGGGTGCCAGACCATTCTGATATATGTAGTTCACCGTGCAGACCAGCAACCTATTAATGACGCCATGATAATTCGGCGGGTTGCCCTGCATTTCCTTCAGTGAACGACATTGGTACTGCCACCCTGGGCTCCCCCTGGAGTCTTAATGCCACACTGCATGTGAATGATAGATAATAAATGCAAGGCATTGGTTGGATGTTGGCCAAGATACATGAGCCCACTAACCACTTCACGGTTCCTTGCGTTGTAGTGGGTCCCTACACTAGTATACATTTTTTTGTTTAGGTGGCATGAGTGGAAGCTATCTCACACTATTTAGAAATGGATCCATTAATGCCACCTAAACAAAAAAAATATTTAATTGAAGCTATACATTTTATATTAAAAAATAATTATTTTACATATAATGGGACGTTTTACATGCAAACAAGCGGTACGGCGATGGGGACAAAATTCGCCCCGGGTTACGCCAATCTCTTTATGGGATTTTTCGTACGGATTATTTTTAACGATAAAAGAATTGTATTTTTTAGAGGTTTTATAGACGATATTTTATTGATTTAGGAAGGTGAAATGGAAGATCTTAATAAATTTGTTTTAGAGATAAACAATAATTCTTTTAACCTAAAATTTGAACACAATTCTAGTAAAACAGAGGTAATATTTCTGGATCTAGTAATATCCTCTGATAAAGGCCATATAGAAACTAGTACCCATTAAAAAAAAAAAACGATTGCAACAGCTTTCTTAAATTTTCCAGCTGTCATAAAAAGGAATGGAAGATCAACATTCCGTACGGACAAGTCAAAAGAATCCGTAGAAATTGTTCTTCAACAAATATGTATTTTTCCCAATCAAACGTTTTGAAAGATCATTTTAAACAGAAGGGATATCCTACCAATTTAATCGATGCTGCTTACACAAAAGCACTTAATGATCCCATTTATTCAGTCGAAACCCCCCCCCCCCCAAAAAGAGAGAGACAGATAACAAAAAAAATAGATTTAGAGAAAAATGTTTTATTCATAACAAAATATAATTCTCAATCTAGTATGATTGAAAAAATAATGAAAGATAATTGAAATATTTTATTAAAAGACCCAATTTTAAACAAGGAGATACAAGACAAACCAAAGGTAATTTATCGTGGGAACAAAACCACACAAAATACACTAGCCCCATCTAATCCTCATAAAAAACTAAACAAGGAAGTTATCAATAAACCCTTAGTGACAGGAGTGAACTGTCGCGGTAGAAAAAAATGCAAGTTACAAATGCAGTAATATCACACGGGGGAGAAAATCGGTATATTGCCAAAAAGAACAAAGAAATATTAAAATAAATCAATTTTTAAATTGTTGTTGTAAATTCATCATATACCTGATAGAATGTCCGTGCGGACTGCAATATATAGGACGCACTACGAACACTTTAACCCCTTCATGACACGGCCTATTTTGGGCTTAAGGACGCAACAATTTTTGGCGGATTTTCTTCTCCGTTTATCAAAAGCCATAACTTTTTTATTTTTCCGTCGACGCGGCCGTATGAGGGCTTGTTTTTTGCGTGGCGAACTGTAGTTTTTAATCGATGCCAATTTTGGGTACATAGACTATATTGTAAATTTTTTTTTTTTTTTTTTAATGATAGCAGAGAGAGAAAACGCATCAATTCTGCCATAGATTTTTTTTTTTTTTTTACACCGTTAATCATGCAGCATAAATGAGACTTTCCATTTTTTCTGCAGACCGGTACGGTTACAACGATACCAAAATTCTAACATTTTTTTTAGGTTTTCCCACTTTTCTGCAATAAAAACCCTTTTTTTTGGAAATCTTTTTTCTATTCTAAATTGCTGCATTCAAAGTCACGTAACTTTTTTATTTTTTGATGTACAGAGCTCTATGAGGGCTTATTTTTTGCGAGACGAGCTGTAGATTTTATTGGTACCATTTTGGCGTACATAGACTTTTTTGATCACTTTTATTGCGTTTTTAGTGAGGCAAAATGCTAAAAATGAGCATTTTGCCTCAGTTTTTTAGCTTTTTTTTTAGCGTTTTTTTCCGTGCACAGTCAAAAGCATGTGCAACTTATTGTACGCATTGTTACGGATGCGACAATACCAAATATGTGGGGTTTTATTTTTTTTTTACCTTTTTTTATGCTAATCTGAGAAAAAGCATAAAAAATGGTTTTTTTACTCTTTTTTTTTTACATTTTTTTAATTCATTTTTTAAATCTCTCTTTTTTTTTACACTGTTTGTGTCCCTCTGAGGGACTTTAACCACTGCCCTGATGATCGCTGTCATAAGGCATGGCAGACCTACTGATCTCCCATGCCTTATCGCTCATACAGCGATCTCAGGCATAGGCAACACAGGACGCCAGTGTCTGGTGTCCTGTTGCCATGGTGACAGGCCGGGCTCTCACGATGACATCGCGAGTTCCGGCCGGAGACACAGAGGGAGCCGCGCTCCCGCTGTGAACTCTTTCCCTGCCGCGATCTACTTAGATCGCGGCAGGGAAGGGGTTAACAGTGGCGGGCGCATCTCCGATGTCCCCCCACTGTTGCAGCGAGACGCCGGCTGTGACTGACAGCCGGCTCCCGCTGCGGGATAGCGCTGGATCATATGTGATCCCGCTGGATCATATGTGATCCCGCGCTATCTCCAGGACGTAAGTTTACGCCCTGCAGCGGGAATGGGTTAAACATAAGGGTCAACCAACATAGGTTTAACATAACAACAGGCTACTCTAAACACGGTGTTTCACGCCATTTTTTGGAAAAACACAATAAAAATCCGAAAGATATAAAAATAACTCCATTGGAACAAATCCATACTTTCTCTTTTGCAAAATTAAGAACACGAGATGTTTTGGATTTTTAGAATGAACGCTTTATCGCCGTTTGGTCTTAATGAGGTTTTAGAGAAATTTTGATAGCACTATTTTTAGATTATTATGAATTTTTTTTTTTAAATATGTAGTTTACAGTATCCATTTTAGAGATATATTATAGATAACGTAACATCCATTTATATATTAATTCTTAGGTTTATTTTGGGTCTTTCATATTTTATGTTTACATTTCATCATTAGAGATGAGCGAACGTGCTCGGCCACGCCCCTTTTTTGCCCGAATACCGCGATTTTCGAGTACTTCCGTACTCGGGCGAAAAAATTCGGGGTCACCGTGGCGGCGCGGGGGGTTGCAGCGGGGAGTGGGGGAGAGGGAGAGAGAGAGGGCTCCCCCCTGTTCCCCGCTGCTACCCCCCGCGCTGCCACGCCTCTCCCCGCCCCCCGACGCACCCGAGTACTTTTCACCCGAGTAGTGAAGTACTCGAAAATCGCGGTGCTCGATTGCGAAATCGCCCTTACTGAGTACGTTCGCTCATCTCTATTCATCATGTATATTCACATTATATTTATTGATCTCCATTACCATGCATGTATTTATAGATTTGAGTAATAGAATCCCATTATGAAGTATATAGTTATTCATTTTTTAAACTAGTAAAGTTATATATTTTAGGATATATATCATTTATTCTAAGAGAAGTAATTAATTGATTAATATTGATATTACTAGACAAATAATTTGAAGAAATGACACTGCATCCACTCCTTTGGAGGTCGGAGTCAGCTCTAGCTAGCGCTATATCGGGAGTTACGCAGTTAGCGTTCCTCCCCTTTCACGCTACGGAATCTACGTTCAGGTTCAGCGCACACATGCGCTGGAACACCTCCTCCAATACGGAGCTATGACGCCCAGATATCACGCCAGAGCGACACGATACGGAGGCGCGCGGAGAGCACTCGTAACTCCCACCTCCACAAGGTAAGACATGCTATTTAACCCCTTAATGACGCGGCCATTTTTCGTTTTCCATTTTCGTTTTTTCCTCCCCCCTTTAAAAAAATCATAACTCCTTTATTTATCCATCCACGTCACTGTATGAGGGCTTGTTTTTTGCGGGATGAGTTGTATTTTTCAATGGTGCTATTTAAAGTACCATATAATGTACTGAAAAACTTTTAAAAAATTCTAAGTGGAGTAAAATGGAAAAAAAACGACATTTTGCCATCTTTTAGTACGTCTTGCTTCTACGGCGCACAAATGGCAACAAAAACAACATGATAACTTTATTCTATGGGTCGGTACGATTACTACGATGCCAAACTTGTTTAGGTTTTTTTTTACTATACTCCTCTTTTTTTTTTTAAAAGACATAAAAATTTTTTCAATTATTTTCTGTCGTCATTTTGTGCGCGCGATAACTTTTTTATTTTTCCGTCGACGTAGTTGAGCAAGGTCTCATTTTTTGCGGGATGTCCAGTAGTTTCTGACAGTACCATTTTGGAATACATGTGACTTTTTGATCGCTTTTTATTGCGTTTTTTCTTGGAGACAGGGTAACTAAAAAAGTGCATTTCTGGCGTTCTTCATTTTTTGTTTCGGACGACGTTCACCGTGCGGGAAAAATTATGTGCTACTTTGATAGATCGGACTTTTACGGACGCGGCGATATCAAATACATATTTTTAATTTATTATTTAGATTTTTTAATAATAGATATGGCAAAAGGGGGGTGATTTAAACTTTTACAACTTTTTTTTTTTTTCAATTAAAAAAAAACTTTATTGATTCTTTTTTTTACTTCACTTTGAAGTCCCCCTGGGGGACTTTAAGATGCGATGCTTTGATCGCTCCTGCAGTATGACGTAATGCTATAGCATTACGTCATACTGCTTTTTGACAGGCAGCCTATGAAGCCACCCCACGGGGATGGCTTGATAGGCAGTCTGCTAAGGCAGCCCTGGGGCCTTTCATTAGGCCCCCGGCTGCCATGATACGTGCATGGCTCCCCCGATCTCACCGCGGGGGGGCCGCGCGAGACCCCCGAACATCGTTCGGGGGATTTAAATGCCGCTGTCAGAATTGACAGCGGCGTTTAAATGGTTAATAGCCGCGATCGGCCGCGCGGCCGCTCGCGGCTATTGCCCGCGGGTGTCAGCTGTTATAAACAGCTGATGCCCGCACTGTATGAAGAGAGGTTGCCACGCAACCTCTCTTCATACATACCCCGACGCTCCATGACGTACCAGGTACGTCATTGGTCGTTAAGGGGTTAAAAGATGTATTTCCAATCTATTGTTATGCTTGAAAAAGGCGTCTAAGAACGCCGAAACGCGTTGTATGATTACTGCTGCAAGAATTTTTTCTTGTATGCAATCCCGTTGTATCCTTTGTTTTGGAATAAATTTATTATATAAAAAAGACTGTCAGCTATGACAGTTGGTTTGTTCTGAGCAAGCAGATCTACAGCAGGAGCACGGAAAGAAACTTTTTTCTTTGAACCTTCATATACGCACTTATGACATACATACTTATGACAAGGCACAGACATGGATGGGATTGGTTTGCACTTAAAAGGAATTCTGCAAGGGAAAACAACCTTTTATTGTCTAGGCACTGATAGCGGAGTGAAAGTTTTATGGTCCCTGAATTACTGTTGGGGTGGTGGGGGTAGGGGTGGGGGTCATCAGGCTAGGAATGCTACAAGAGGTACACAAACATTTATAACTAGACACTGATAAGGGATTATAAACCATACAGGAACCGTCCGTGATGAAGGACTGCACGGAGTTGCCCTGAAATGTTCCTGTACAGCAGGAGCACGGAAAAAAACTTTTTTCTTTGAAACTTCGTTTATTTAACCCATTGAAGAAAAAGTTTTTTCTCTGGGATTTTTTCATTCCGGCGGCTCTCCTCTATTGAAGGATATCTGGAGTTTCTTCGCATATATACTACAGGCACACTTGGACCACAGGTTCAGGCGGGGTGTCCCTAATGGTTTCACGGGAACCCCGTTACGCACCAGGTGAGTTATTTCATCGTTTGTTATATGGTGGCGCAGATCCTTGTTCTAATTTCATAAGTGTGTATAAATATTCATGCCTCTTCAGATCTATTCCATTTTTAGCCTGACGAAGAGCCCATCATGTATTTTTGTTAGCCATTAAAAGGTATCATATCTACAAGATTACTTGGTTTCTCTTGCTGGGAACAATCACACTATAAACTCTATTCACAATTATATACACAAAATCCGATACAATCAGATATCCCAACCATTGTCCTTTCCCATATCTCATTACTCTCCCTATCAGCAGAGCAGTGTTCGTTCTTAAACGGCCCTATATCACAGACAGAAATAAAAGAAGCTAAAGCAAATTTAAAAAACAAGGCCCGAGGACCAGACGAAATTTTTTAAAATTCTAAAAGACCAAGCAACCCCAATACTGGAAAAACGTTTTAATGGATACATGCAAGAAAATCCCATCCCAAATTAAATGAACACAGCCCACATCAAATTATTACCCAAACCGGGGAAAGACCCCACTGAGGCGAAGGCATATCGGCCGATTTACCTAATATTTATACACCTAAGATATAGCTATTCATGAATGAATAGCTAAGGGCTATGTGTGATTGGCTGAGCGCACAGCCAATAGCTAAGCAGTAGCTGCTATTGGCTGAGTCCTCAGCCAATCTGCACAGCCCTTTCAGGAGGCGGGGATTTTTAAATCCCCGACTGCTGAAAGAGCTTCATAGCAGTGCTGGGAAGCAAGCAGGAGGACGCGGCTGAGCGCAGGAGAGACGAGTATGATTTTTTTTTTTTCACACTTTTGGCAAATTATCGGGGAAGGGCTTATATTTCAAGCCCTTCCCCGATAATCATTCCAAATGGCTTGCAGAAAGCAGTGCTTTCAATGGGATCGGCAGCAGTGCCGATCCCATTGAAAGCAATGCAATAGAATACCAGGGACTTCTGCCACAGCTGTGGCAGAGGATTCCTTCATCCCGGCGGTCCCCGTGGGGATGAAGGAAACTCCTGCCATAGCTGTCACAGCTGTGACAGCTGTGGCAGAAGTCCCCAGCATTCTCCATCGCTTTTCAATGGGGCTAGCGCTGCTGCCGCTGGCCCCACTGAAAAGACTGGCGATATGTCGACGTGATGCCGATTTTTTTTCCTCGCACTGCGATGCGAGACTTTAACTTTAGAATCGCATTGCAGTGGAGAAAATATCGCCAGTGGGTGGGAGCCCTTACAACCAGCTCTCACCGTGAAACTGCACTCTAAAATTTCCTAGCCTACTGCAAAGTAGTTCAGTTATACCGTTGTGTGTGCAGTGCATAACGCAGAGTTTAGGGACACAGCGACTTCTATAGGGAAAGTTTTAAAGTCCAGATCCTCCGTACAAGTACACCAACGCTCATTCTTAGAGCTACATCTCACCATGTGCTTCACAGTTGTGGCTGGCTGGGAGCAGTAGTGCATTAATTTTTGTATTACACATCTAGGCCTGTTTCCAGCCTTGCAGTTACAGCGTTCTCAGCCTGCAGTGCATAATGCAGAGTTTAGGGACAGAGCTGCTTTTATGGTGAAAGTTATACAGTCCTGATCCTCCATACAAGAACCCCAATGGTCCTTCTTAAGGCAACATCTCCCCATGTGCTTTACAGTTGTGGCTGGCTGGGAGTAGTAGTGCACCAACTTTTGTATTACGCATCTAGGCCGGTTCCCAGCCTTTCAGTAATAGCGTTCTCAGCCTGCAGTGCCTTACAATGAGCTCTCACCTTGAACTTGCACTCTAAAATTTTCTAGCCTACTGCAAACTAGTTCAGTTATACAGTTCTACGTCTGCAGTGCATTAGACAGCGGTCTCACCGCTAAACAGTACTGTAATATTACCGGGGCCACTGCAAAGCATTTTAGCTCTGCCGCTGTGCAGAGCGTCTCACAATACCCTTTCCTTGGTGGGGTTGAGATAGCTGCAGTTACCAGCACTAACCCCGAGGTATCAGCGCAAGACAGCGGGTTATTTTTTCAAGTCACAGCATAGAGCCTCCGCTATCTACAAGTCTCTGTGTGCGGTGAATTAGCCACAGTTGTCAGTGCTGTACAGTGGGGTAATTTATTTGGGCCCTGCTCTATTCTTAATCCGCCATGATGAGGAGTAGGGGTAAGGGCCGAGGACATGGGCGTCCAAGTGAGGGTGTGGGCACAGGCCGAGTTCCTGGTCCAGGTGAATCACAGCCGGCTGCTGCGGGATTAGGAGAGAGGCAAGTTTCTGGGCTTCCCAGCTTCATATCACAATTTACGGGTCTGCGTGGTAGACCTTTATTACAAACAGAGCAGTGTGAGCAGGTCCTGTTGTGGATGGCAGAAAACGCATCCAGCAATGTATCGACCACCCAGTCTTTTACGCAAAACTGACAGAATTTAAACGTACATGAACCAAGTCACACTGCAAACCTGACCAGACACGCATTCATGACTACTTACCTGAGGGGCCATACAGACTGACCAGGAGCTGGGTTTATATGTGAGCACAGATCCAGGGGATTGGCTAGCAGACAGTACCACACCCAGCCAGCTCAATCATTAACCCTGAGAGTGCTGTGCTGCTGGAATCACAATAGTACAAGCAGCACACGTAACACTGGGGACTTACGGCAAGTGTCTCAAGAGCTTTTTGTGGATGAGGATGATGAGAAACAGTTGTCTGTCAGTGAGGTAGTAGTAAGGGCAGTAAGTCCGAGGGAGGAGGGCACAGGGGGTTCGGAGGAAGAGCAGCTGGATGATGAGGTGACTGACCCCACCTGGTTTACTAAGCCAACTGAGGAAAGGGCTTCAGAGGGGGAGGCAAGTGCAGCAGCAGGACAGGTTGGTAGAGGCAGTGGAGTGGCCAGGAGTAGAGGCCCCAACCTGCCACACAGATCCAATCCCCCTCCCAGGACACAGGCACGAGCACCTCCCAGCCTGCACCCACACCCTCACCTCCACTGTCCTCCACTCCATCCAGCAATGTCTCTCAGCGCAGCGTCCAGCTGTCGCTAACACAAGCGTTGGAGCGAAAGCGGAAATACGCCGCCACCCACCCGCATGCACAAGCTTTAAACGTGCACATTGCCAAATTAACCAGCCAGGAAATGCTGCCATACAGGCTTGTGGAAACGGCGTCTTTCAAAAACCAGATGGCAGCAGTGGTCCAGCGCTACTCGGTCCCTAGTCGTCACTATTTTTCCGGGCATGCCATCCCCACCCTACACCAGCATGTCTCCCACAACATAAATCGTGCCCTCAACAACGCGGTTACTGGGAAGGTCGACTTAACCACAGACACGTGGACAAGTATTGGCGGGCAGGGCCACTATATCTCCCTTATGGCACATTGGGTGAACTTGGTGGAGGCTGGGACCGAGTCAGAGCCTGGGACCGCTCATGTCCTACCCACACCCAGAATAGCGGGTCCTACCTCGGTGCTGGTATCTGCAGAGTTTTATACCACCTCCTCTAAACCCTCCCCCTCCTCCGCCACATCTACCTCTCAATTAAGAAGTGTGAGCACGTCGCCAGCAGTCGGTAGCGCGCAGCATGGCAGCACAGCAGTGGGCAAGCGTCAGGAAGCCATGCTGAAACTAATCAGCTCTAGGTTACAAGAGGCTCATGGCCCCCAAGCTGTTGCAGGGTCTGACAGAGCAGACCGACCTCTGGCTTTCGCCGCTGAGCCTCCAACTAGGCATGGTCTTGTGTGACAACGACCATAACCTGGTGGTGGCTCTGCAGCTCGGCAGCCTAACACACGAGGCATGCCTGGCCCACGTCTTTAATCTGGTGTTTCAGCAGTTTCTGAAAAACTACCCCCACTTGTCTGACCTGCTCGGCAAGGTGCGCCACGTCTGCGCAGATTTACGCAAGTCCACCACGGACGCTGCCACCCTGAAGACCCTGCAATGTCGGTTTCAGCTGCCAGAGTACCGACTGCTGTGCGACGTGCCCACGTGCTGGATTTCTATGCTGCATATGTTGGCCAGGCTGTACGAGCAGCGTAGAGCAATAGTGGAATACCAGCTGCAACATGGGCGGCGGAGTGGTATTCAGCCTCCGCAATTCTCTACTGAGGAGTGGGCATGGATGGCAGATATCTGCCAGGTCCTCGGAAACTTTGAGGAGTCTAGCCAGATGGTGAGCGACGATTCGACCATCATTAGCATTACCATCCCGTTGCTTTGCCTGCTGAGAAGTTCGCTGCTAAGCATAAAGGCTGATGCTTTGCGGTTGGAACAGGAGACGGCGGATGACAGTATATCGCTTGATGGCCAGACCAGCCTCATGTCTATGTCTCAGCACGTTTTGGAGGAGAAGAAGAAGGGGGAGGAGGAGAAGGAGGAGGGGGAAGAGACAGCTGGCCACACTACAGAGGGCACCCATGCTGCTTGCCTATCATCTGTTCAGCGTGTATGAGCTGAAGAGGAGGAGGATCCTGAAAGTCGTACTCCTAGTGAGGACAGCGATGTGTTGCGTACTGGGACCCTGCCACACATGGCTGACTTCATATTAGGCTGCCTTTCCCGTGACCCTCACATTAGACGCATTCTGCACAACACGGATTACTGGGTGTACACCCTTCTCGACCAATGATATAAGGAGAACCTTTCCACTCTCATTCCCGAAGAGGAAAGGGGTACGAAAGTGCTGCAATACCACAGGGCCCTGGTGGAAAAAGTGATGCTAAAGTTCCCATCTGACAGCGCTAGTGGCAGAAGGAGCAGTTCCGAGGGCCAAATAGCAGGGGAGGAATGGGGATCAGGCAACATGTCCAGCACAGGCAGGGGAACACTCTCCAAGGTTTTTGCCAGCTTTATAGCTACCCAGCAAGACTGTGTCACCACTCCCAAGTCAAGGCTCAGTCGGAGGGGCACTGTAAAAAGATGGTGAGGGAGTATGTAGCCGTTTATACCACCGTCCTCCGTGATGCCTCTGCTCCATACAACTACTGGGTGTCAAAGCTGGACACGTGGCAGGAACTTGCGCTGTACGCCCTGGAGGTGCTGACCTGCCCTGCCGATAGCGTCTTGTTAGAGAGGGTGTTTAGTGCAGCTGGGGGAATCATCACGGATGAGCATACCCGCCTGTCAACTGCCAGTGCCAACATGCTTACACTCATAAAGATGGACAAAGGCTGGATTTCCCCAGACTTCTCTTCTCCACCGGCGGAGAGCAGCGGAACTTAATGATTCTTTTTGCTGCAACAAGAGAAAAATGCATCCTCTATCACCTCAGAAAAGGGGAAATTAGCCTTGTCAAGAACTTTCGGATATCATTACTCCTCCTCCTCCTCCTAAAACAGCATGTCATCACGCTGAACTGCCAATTTTTCTGCGACACAAAAGGCTCTGCTTATAAGTTTTTTTCAATTTTTCAAAGTTTCAGAAGTATTTATACTTTAACAGAAACCAATTTTTTTCACAGGGCTGCCTGCAGGCTCTGTTACAAATTAAGCAAAAGCGAGCTGTATCTTTAAAAAAATGCCCTCGCGGTTAAGCAGTTTTTCAGGGGTGCACTTGTACTCTTGGTACACCAATTTTTCTGGCCCTCGCCTATACTGTTATCTAACTAATTTTTCCGGCCTTCGCCTACACTCTAGGTATCCAAATTTTTCAGGTGTTCGCCTATACTCTTGCTACAAAAATGTTACAGGGGTGTGCCTATACTCTTGCTACAGAAATGTTACTGGGGTCGCCTATACTCTTGCTACAGAAATGTTACTGGGGTCGCCTATACTCTTGCTACAGAAATGTTACTGGGGTCGCCTATACTCTTGCTACAGAAATGTTACTGGGGTCCGCCTATACTCTTGCTACAGAAATGCTACTGGGGTCCGCCTATACTCTTGCTACAGAAATGTTACTGGGGTCCGCCTATACTCTTGCTACAGACATGTTACAGGGGTCTGCCTATACTATTGGTACAGAAATGTTATTGGTGTCCACCTATACTCTTGCTACAGAAATACTACTGGGGTCCGCCTATACTCTTGCTACAGACATGTTACAGGGGTCTGCCTATACTCTTGCTACAGACATGTTATAGGGGTCTGCCTATACTCTTGCTACAGACATGTTACAGGGGTCTGCCTATACTCTTGCTACAGAGATGTTACTTGGGTCCACCTACACCCTTGCTACATAAATGTCATTGGGCTCCGCCTATACTCTTGCTACAGAAATGTTACTGCGGTCCGCCTATACTCTTGCTACCTAAATGTTATTGGGGTCAACCTATACTCTTGCTACATAAGTGTTATTGGGGTCCGCCTATACTCTTCCTACATAAATGTTATTGGGGTCCGCCTATACTCTTGCTACAGAAATGTTACTGCGGTCCGGTTATACTCTTGCTACAGACAGGTTACAGGGGTTTGCCTATACTCTTGCAACATAAATGTTATTGCTGTCCGCCTATACTCTTGCTACAGAAATGCTAGAGGGGTTTGCCTATACTCTTGCTACAGAAATGTTACTGGGGTCCGCCTATACTCTTGCTACGGAAATGTTACTGCGGTCCGCCTATACTCTTGCTACAGACAGGTTACCAGGGTCCACCTATACTCTTGCTACAGACATGTTACAGGGGGTCCGCCTATACTCTTGCTACAGACATATTACAGGGGTCCGTCTAAACTCTTGCTACATAAATGTTATTGGGGTCCGCCTATACTCTTGCTACATAAATGTTATTGGGGTCCGCCTATACTCTTGCTACAGACATGTTACAGGGGTCCACCTATACTCTTGCTACATAAATGGTACAGGGGTTCGCCTATACTCTTGCTACAGAAATGTTACAGGGGTCCGCCTATACTCTTGCTTGATAAATGTTACTGGTGTCCGCCTATACTCTTGCTACAGACATGTTACAGGGGTCCGCCTATATTCTTGCAACATAAGTATTACAGGGGTCCGCCTATACTCTTGCAACAGAAATGTTTTGGGGTCTGCCTATACTCTTGCTACAGAAATGTTATTGGGGTCCGCCTATACTCTTGCTACAGAAATGTTACAGGGCTCTGCCTATACTCTTGCTACAGACATGTTACAGGGGTCCGCCAATACTCTTGCTGCAGAAACGTTATTGGGGTCCGCCTATACTCTTGCTACAGACAGGTTACAGGGGTTTGCCTATACTCTTGCAACATAAATGTTATTGCTGTCCGCCTATACTCTTGCTACAGAAATGCTAGAGGGGTTTGCCTATACTCTTGCTACAGAAATGTTACTGGGGTCCGCCTATACTCTTGCTACGGAAATGTTACTGCGGTCCGCCTATACTCTTGCTACAGACAGGTTACAGGGGTCAGCCTATACTCTTGCTACAGACATGTTACCAGGGTCCACCTATACTCTTGCTACAGACATGTTACAGGGGGTCCGCCTATACTCTTGCTACAGACATATTACAGGGGTCCGTCTATACTCTTGCTACATAAATGTTATTGGGGTCCGCCTATACTCTTGCTACATAAATGTTATTGGGGTCCGCCTATACTCTTGCTACAGACATGTTACAGGGGTCCACCTATACTCTTGCTACATAAATGGTACAGGGGTTCGCCTATACTCTTGCTACAGACATGTTACAGGGGTCCGCCTATACTCTTGCTTGATAAATGTTACTGGTGTCCGCCTATACTCTTGCTACAGACATGTTACAGGGGTCCGCCTATATTCTTGCAACATAAGTATTACAGGGGTCCGCCTATACTCTTGCAACAGAAATGTTTTGGGGTCTGCCTATACTCTTGCTACAGAAATGTTATTGGGGTCCGCCTATACTCTTGCTACAGAAATGTTACAGGGCTCTGCCTATACTCTTGCTACAGACATGTTACAGGGGTCCGCCAATACTCTTGCTGCAGAAACGTTATTGGGGTCCGCCTATACTCTTGCTACAGACAGGTTACAGGGGTTTGCCTATACTCTTGCAACATAAATGTTATTGCTGTCCGCCTATACTCTTACTACAGAAATGCTAGAGGGGTTTGCCTATACTCTTGCTACAGAAATGTTACTGGGGTCCGCCTATACTCTTGCTACGGAAATGTTACTGCGGTCCGCCTATACTCTTGCTACAGACAGGTTACAGGGGTCAGCCTATACTCTTGCTACAGACATGTTACCAGGGTCCACCTATACTCTTGCTACAGACATATTACAGGGGTCCGTCTATACTCTTGCTACATAAATGTTACTGGGGTCCGCCTATACTCTTGCTACAGACATGTTACAGGGGGTCCGCCTATACTCTTGCTACAGACATATTACAGGGGTCCGTCTATACTCTTGCTACATAAATGTTATTGGGGTCCGCCTATACTCTTGCTACATAAATGTTATTGGGGTCCGCCTATACTCTTGCTACAGACATGTTACCAGGGTCCACCTATACTCTTGCTACAGACATGTTACAGGGGGTCCGCCTATACTCTTGCTACAGACATATTACAGGGGTCCGTCTATACTCTTGCTACATAAATGTTATTGGGGTCCGCCTATACTCTTGCTACATAAATGTTATTGGGGTCCGCCTATACTCTTGCTACATAAATGTTATTGGGGTCCGCCTATACTCTTGCTACAGACATGTTACAGGGGTCCACCTATACTCTTGCTACATAAATGGTACAGGGGTTCGCCTATACTCTTGCTACAGAAATGTTACAGGGGTCCGTCTATACTCTTGCTTGATAAATGTTACTGGTGTCCGCCTATACTCTTGCTACAGACATGTTACAGGGGTCCGCCTATATTCTTGCAACATAAGTATTACAGGGGTCCGCCTATACTCTTGCAACAGAAATGTTTTGGGGTCTGCCTATACTCTTGCTACAGAAATGTTATTGGGGTCCGCCTATACTCTTGCTACAGAAATGTTACAGGGCTCTGCCTATACTCTTGCTACAGACATGTTACAGGGGTCCGCCAATACTCTTGCTGCAGAAACGTTATTGGGGTCCGCCTATACTCTTGCTACAGACAGGTTACAGGGGTCAGCCTATACTCTTGCTACATAAATGTTATTGGGGTCCACCTATACTCTTGCTACAGAAATGTTACTGGGGTCCGCCTATACTCTTGCTTCATAAATGTTATTGGGTCTGCCTATGTTCTTTCTACATAAATGTTATTGGTGTCCGCCTATTCTCTTGCTACAGAAATGTTACAGGTGTCCACATATACTCTTGCTACATAAATGTCATTGGGGTCCGCCTATACTCTGGCTACATAAATGTTATTAGTGTCCGCCTATACTCTTGCTACAGACATGTTACAGGGGGCCACCTATACTCTTGCTACAGAAATGTTACTGGGGTCCGCCTATACTGTCGCTACATCAATGTTACTGAGGTCCACCTATATTGCTACAGAAATGTTACTAGAGTCCGCCTATAAACTTGATACTGAAAGGTTTGAGTGGTTCACCTATACTCTTGCTACAGAAATGTTACTGGGGTCCGCCTATACACTTGCTACTGAAAGGTTTGAGGGGTTCATCTATCCTCTTGCTACAGAAATGTCACTGGGGTACACCTATACTGTGGGTGCACAAAGGTTTCCCATTGCAGTGTTCAGCTGCCTAACACATAAACAGAATGAAGTGTGTGGGGACACATAGATTTCACATAGCTATTTAACTCACGGCACCTTGGGTCACACAAGGTGGAGGTTGAGACCAAGCCTGAGCCAGGGCCAGCTCACGTACTTCCTACACAGAGTATTGTGGGTCCTACCTTGGCCATGGTTTTCTTGGCCTTATTATGCCACCTCCTCCTCCTGCTTGGGGTCTGGGGCTCAGCGGTGGGCAACATGTATTTTCTCTCATGTTACCACAGTTATCTGAAACAGTGGTTTGGGCCAAACAAAAGGAGCGTTACTGCATTAATGAAACGATCACAGCTGCACTAGCATCCGAGTCCGCTTGAGGTCCATGATTACTGAGAGTGTGGGCAGAGGTCAAGGTCCTGGGGGAGGGGGTAGAATCAACTGTGCCAGGTATGGCATGTGGAACTTCTTTGTGGTTCATCCACTCTTTGAAGCCATATAAGCAACCGTTACTGATTTAAAGAGACGTTCACAGCTGTACTAGCATCCAGGTCCGCTTTATGCCAATGATTACTGTGGGTGTGAGCCGAGGCCTAGGTCCTTGATGGGATGAAACTGTCTTGTTTGGGTGCTCTGATTTCTTTATGTGTAATACCGTCTTTGAGTTTCATGGGCTCGCCTATGCTATGGGTGCACAAAGGCTTTCCAATTGCATTGTTCAGCTATCTGACATATACAAAGAATAAATTGGGCAGAAATGTGGGCCGAGCCCGAGGTCCTGGGCGTGGTGAAACTCTGCCAAGTTTGGGCACTCTGATTTCTTTCTGTGTAATACCATCTTTGTACACCCACAGCATAGGTGAGCCCAAGGAACTCAAAGACTTCCCATTGCCCTGTTGAGCTATCTGACACCTACACAGAATGAATTGTGTGGGGACACATGGATTTCCCATTCTATGTAACTCATGGCACCTTGGGTCACACAAGGTCGAGGCTAGGACCGAGCCTGACCCTGGGTCCAGTCACATGCTTCCCACACAGAGTATTGCTGCATTGTGAGATGTGTAGAAGTGCTGGCACCTGAGTCCCCTTTCTGCCCACGTTTGCGGCTCTTGACAGTTTTGTGATGGAGGTGGCATGGGATTGGAATAATGATTGCATGTCAATTTATCATCAATTCTCAACAGCATTGTTGGCTATCGCCCACACTTTCAAAGAGGGTCACTACCTGCCAACTAGCCCTGCCAAGCCTCTGCAGTGCGTGCCTCCAGTTCTCCTCTCCAGTATGCACTTATAAATAGACATGAGGGTGGTGTGGCTATGAAGCAAGCGTGTGGCATGAGACCAGCTGAGCGCTGCGCAGGGAACATTTTGTGTGCGCTGTGGACGCAGGGTCGTGTGGAGGGTTGGACAGCAATGCCAACATGTAACCCAGGAGAAGAGGCAGCAGTGTCACCCGCAGGCTGTGATTGTCCTTGGTTGCAGGTAGTGTGGTGTTTAGCTAAGATGTGCCAGCACGTGTGCCTTGCTAATGAGGGTCTGTCCCAAGTAAATTGTTAGGGCGGTGACCGCCAGGCTCTTTCCCCCATTTTGGCTTAATAGTGGCACCTGGGAGCCTCAGATGCAGCCATGCATGCTGCCCCTGCCCTTCCCTATCCATTTCTGTGGTGTTTCCATGACTTTCTGATGTTTTCTGGTGTTTCCCAAGTCATCACCTATGCGGAGCATAGGTCCCATACAAAAATGCTTGAGTCCCCCATTGACTTCAATGAGGTTCGTTACTCGAAACGAGCTCTCAAGGATTATGAAACGTTTGACTCTGGTACTGAGCATCTGAGCATTTTGGTGCTCGCTCATCTCTATTCTCTATCCCTCACAATCTATCCTATTTTTACTTAAACGACAAGATTTGGGAAGGACAGCATTAACACAGCATTCACGGCCTTCATCTGGTCCCACAAACGTCCACGTATAGCCTTGAAAAAGCTTATGCTACCTAAGACTAGAGGTGGATTGAACTTTCCAGATATACGTGCATATAATATAGCCAGCCTTATGCGACATTCAGTTGACTGGCTACTGAAGACGAGCCATTTCTCAAACTACCAGCTGGAGAACGACCTGATGCACCCTTGGAGCTTAAACACTCTCCTACACACAGGATTTTCCAGTCTTCCATCGGGGGCCAAACATTCTACTATGGCAAAGGACACCATTGCTGCTTGGAAAATAATCCACTAAAACTATCAGCTACCATTCAAATTATCAAAACATATGGATTTGTGGGGGCATCCGGAGTTCAAAGAAGGGCAAGACAATAAAATGTTTGAGCTATGGCGTAGTAGGGGAATTATGAAAGTCCAACACCTTCTTCATCATAGAGAACCTAGATACAAAACGTTTGAAGAGCTTCGTGAAGTACATGGCCTACCCGCATCACACTTTTTACCATATGCACAAATAAAGGGTTTTCAAAGCGCTAGACTTGGGTATGTCTCAAAAGAGGCAATAACGAATCCAATTGACATGTTCATGCAAGGATCATCACAAAGGCATTCTTTATCTGATCTATACTACCGATTCAGGGAGGGGTGGGCCGAAACAGATAGTACACCTTTGTTTACAAAGTGGGAACGGGAACTACAAGACCCAGAACTATCTCAAAAACTGGTAGATGGTTGGATATTTATAAGAAAGGCTATAAACAATGAGAGATGGAGGGAAACTTATTTTAAAATCATACATGGAGCGATTTATGGTTTCAACATACCCCCGCACCCCGGGAACCCAACTAGACAACAGGCGTGCCCTAGATGCTCCCAACCAAAACCAGATTTTCTGCATGGAATCTGGCATTGCCCCAAAATCAAAACACTCTGGACAGAAATTAAATCATTGGTACATGAATTTGCAGGAATTACTCTACCATTGAGCCCACAAGCTTATGTATTTCACTCTCTCCCTAGCCATATAAAAAACGCTAATTTGATACACACTATTCTTATAATAGGCAACAGGAGCATGTTAGCAAAATGGTTGCAGGCCAGTCCCCTGGAAGTGCCAGATATCATGCAGCAACTAAGGCACCTTCTAAAAATGGAGAGACTGGAGACGGAAAAACGGGCAGAATCCCAAGCATCAACATTTTTGGGGAAATGGCGAGTTTTCATAGAGAGATTCACGGACCAAAATGAGATCTTGGAATGCATGAGCCTATTTAGTAACACATCCTGGTATCACTCAAGCAGGAGCGGATAGATTAGGAAGATTAAAAATAACATAAAGCAATGTTATTAAAACATATAGGAGATGAGAAGACAATATTTTCAGGCAATAAACCGAAATTTTTACATATTGATAGGACGTAGCATATAGTAAATGAATAAAAAGAAAAAACAGAGACACAACGCTTTACTACGAAAATCCACTGTTAAATGTCCAATGCTTGTTTATTTAGTTTATTTTGTTCTATGTTGACAATTAAAGGGGTTCTGACATCAAAAAAAAAAAATTGTACTCACCTTGCCTGGCCTGGCCCGATCGCCAGGCATGTCCCCTCCAGCCGGCATCTTCTTCTGTGCCTTTAAAGCAGAGCAGGAGCGGTCAAAAAGACCGCTTCCTGCTCTGGTCCGTCCGTCAGGCACTTCCGAGGTGAACGGACGGGCTCTACGTCACAAGCAGTGCTTGCTGTGGGCGGCCCGTCCGTCCTGCTGAACTCCGGAGTGCTGCGCATGCGCAGTGGAGACGCAGCCCGCCCTGACTCCTGTCAGAGGGTACCTCTCCACTGCGCATGCGCGCGATCCCGGAGCGGCACGGCTCGTGCAGACAGAAGAAGAGGAGCAGCGCCTGCCGGGAGATGACCCCCCGATGTCAACAACAACAGAAGAACAGGTAAGTATTATCTTTTTATGCTTTAGCAGCCATTAAACCATGGGTTCCCTGGGTCCATTAGGCAGACCAGGGAACAATGGCTGCTAAAGCATAAAAACATTATTTGTGTCAGAACCCCTTTAAAGCTAATGTGCTATATATATAATTGTTAACCATTGCGATGCTATTACTCAACATGTAGATGTGTCAAAGATGTAAATGACTACACATAAAAAAAAAATTTCTTGTATCGTAATGTGAGTTGATGTTTTGATTTGTTCTTGATTATGAAAAAATTGTAATAAAAAAGAGATAAAAAAAATAATAAGTTTACAATTTTTTATTCATATTTAGAAAAAAAAAAAGACAAAAGAAAATAAAATAAAAACAAGCAAAAGCATATTTGTTCCAAAAAAGTCTGATTTATCAAAGTATTTATCCACTATTATCCTGCATGGTAAATGTCATCAGCAAGAAAAATACACAATGCCAGAATTGCACTTTGGTCTCCCCGTCTCCAAGAAAAATGTAACAAAAATCTATCTAAACGTCACATGAACTCCAGAACACCAATAGAAACTACAGAAAATCCGGGGGGGAAAATCGAGCAACCAGATCGATGGAAAAGTTAGAAAGTTATGGCAGTCAGAAAATGCCAGAAAAAAAAAAATATTTTTTTCCAAAAATATTTTATTTTATAAAAGTAGTACAACAACAAAAAAACTAGAGAAATGTTGTATCGTAATAATTGTACTGACGCAGGGAATAACATGATCAGGTCATTTTTGCTGCAGTGTGTTGCGTGTTAACTTACCGCAATGATATATACTGCTGTTAGTATAGTTTTACCATAACCCCCCCCCCCCCCAACCCCCCCCCAAAAAACTGAGGCAAAATGCTTCCTTAGTTCATTTTGCATCCCGAAAAACACAATAAAAGCGGTTAAAGAAGCCGTATGTACCCCAAAGTGGAAACAAAAAAGCTACAGCTCATCACGCAAAAAGCAAGCCCTCACAGAGCTCCGTCCATGGAAAAATAAAAAAGTTATGGGACTTTGAATGCAGCGATGTAGAAAAATATTAATAATTACAAAGGGATTTTATTGTGCAAAAAAAAACAATAATAATTTTGGTATCGCCCTAATCATGCCGACCCGCAGAAAAAAATGTATCCTGTTATTTATGCTACATAATTAACGCTGAAAAACAAAAATTATAACAATGCCAGAATAGATGTGTTTTCTCTCCCTGCTCTAAAACAATTAATTAATAAAAGTTTTACAATACATTATATGTACCCACATATGGTACCAATAAAACCTACACAAAAAACAAGATCTCATATGGCCATGTCGATGGAGAAATAAAAAAGTTCTGGCTTTTGAAAGTGGAGATAAAAATCCCAAAAAAATCGTTGCATCTTTTGGGCCAAATTAAGCCAAAGTCACTAAGGGGTTAAAGGGAATCTGTATTCAGAAATTGACCTATTGTATAAACCAGGGGTGAATACTTCTGAGACTGCAGGAGTCGGTGAAAGTGGCATTTTGTGGTGAATTTGGGGAAACTAGTTTTTTTTTAGTTGTATTAAATTTGTAAGTTGTTCTCGTTTGATTGTCTTTTTGAAAACAGCTGAAAGTTTGTACATTTAACAAATAAATGTAATTTGTAATGGGGGAATAACTATGATTGCAACTGTGTGTTTTACAGTAGTTGCTGTGTCTTTGCCCTGTGTTCTCTATAGAGCCCTCGCCACTTTATCCACTCCTCTTTCCCATACAGAGCCGGTCACCTGTCTTTCACCACCTCTCTCGCCACACAGGGGCTTATCATCTTGTGCCGTCAGCCTACTCTGTCCCCCACAAAAACTCTTTCTCTTCATATTCTGTATCTTCTCCTCACAAATCCCAGCCACTGTGTGTTTCCCCAGGGCCGGCCCCCTTCTGCCCACACAGAGCCCCTAGCACCTTGTGTTCTCCATGATACCCCCTCTCTGATAACTAGCTGCATGGAGCCCAGAAATTCCTGATGTAGCCCTGAGCAGAAGCGCTGCGCCTTTTTTTTTTTAATTCCCCAATATCTATTAGATTATTACAATAGAAAACATCCAATAACACTGAGCTTCTCGCTCTCGGGCTTCTCCTCAGTTCCAGGTGGCCAGAGCTGAAGAAAACCCAAGAGTCAGAAGGGTCTGAGCAGCGGTTAACCAGAATGCAACCTGCACATACAAATAGGTAATATTGACTCTAGAAATGGTGTGAAGGATGGCATTTGGAAAGGGAGGCTGAAGTTTTGATACCGCACAGGGTCTATGGTCCAGGCCACCAGAGATGCTGAGCTCTAGCTGCACTTCTACAGTCCGACACCAATGGAGGAGTCCTAAGCCCACTCCTCCTACAGCCTGCCGGACTAGAAGCCCCAGGACAGACCCTCCTGCAGTCGCTACTTCATTGACCTCATGAAGTGGCACCCGGACCGGGATCTATGGCTGTTGAGTCGGCTCTTCAGTGTGTCAGTCTAGCGAGTCACATTCTGTGCCTTTACTTACCACTTCTGTTACTACTACTAATTCTGAATGTGTAAGCAGACTGGCTTCTTCTGTAGATTTGCCGTCTCTAACAGGTCATGGTGCCCTTGTTGGCATGCTTTCAGAAACTAAACATACAGGTACTGTAGCTCACCTGAGGTTAACTCTCCAGTGCCAGGATGTATGATAGGAATCCTCACCAGACGCTTTAGTTACAGATTTTCTGCACCATCTTCAGGGATCCTGTGGTGAATTCATCTTCTGGGACTTCAGAAGCAAATGTGGTAAATGACATATGACTGGTTGAAGCACCAGAGGTGAGATCTGCATCTGTTTTAAAGGTTCATTAAGGGCCCATTTGAAGTTGACGGTGACAGAGAAGATGTGGAGAGATGAATTGGTTGAAGTCTTCTCGCTGCTTCCTCTTAAGAACTATAATTAGGACAAAGGTAAATCTGATAAAAGCAGGGAGGAGGAAGAAAAGTATAACTATTAACTGATTTCATAGAGCTTTTGCAATTAGCTCCAGGCCTTCGCTACTCTTGTAACACGGCTCACCCATATGTGATCTTATTTACACCCAATTATACTGAGTCCAATGCAGGGGACACTCAGGCTGCTCAGCTTCATTAAAGTGAAGAAAAACCTGTTAAAGGATCCAGCAGCAGGATTTACATAAAGTCACAAGCTTTCTTTAAACAGGATTAAAAACCATACGGGAACATTTCAGGGCAGCTCCGTGCAGTCCTTCATCACGGATGGTTCCGGTATGGTTTATAATCATGCTAAAATAAAACTTGTGATTTTAGAGATATCTTGATGCTGGATCCTGTAACAGTGTCGAAGACTTGTGTGGTAACGGCATAATAGTCTGTTCCATCAGCACAAGGTCGTATGCCCATCACTACAAAGGGTCCACATTGACATAGGTGTGTGGAGATGCCTGTGGATTAGAGATGAGTGAACGTACTCGTCCGAGCTTGATACTCGTTCGAGTATTAGCGTGTTCGAGATGCTCATTACTCGAGACGAGCACCACGCGATGTTCGAGTTACTTTCACTTTCATCTCTGAGACGTTAGCGCGCTTTTCTGGCCAATAGAAAGACAGGGAAGGCATTACAACTTCCTCCTGTGACGTTCAAGCCCTATACCACCCCCCTGCTGTGAGTGGCTGGGGAGATCAGGTGTCACCCGAGTATAAAAATCGGCCCCTCCCGCAGCTCGCCACAGATGCATTCTGACAGAGATGAGGGACAGTGCTGCTGATGCCGGAGCTGCTATAGGGAGAGCGTTAGGAGTTATTTTAGGCTTCAAGAACCCCAACGGTCCTTCTTAGGGCCACATCTGACCGTGTGCAGTACTGTTGAGGCTGCTTTTTGCAGTGTTGCACTTTTTTTTTTTTTTTTTTGTATATCGGCCGTGCAGAGCATTGCGTCCAGAGCATTGCGTCCTGCAGTAATTTTACATAGTCCACGGCCAGTAGTGGTGGTGAGGCAGGGACAGTGAAAGACATATCCAGTCTATATAGGCAGTGGGCTTTTCCAAAAAAATTTGGGAAAAAAAATCTATTTGGGCTGCCTATGACCGTCCTCAGTGTTCTGGGTCTGTGCTGGGGGTAGTTGTCCTAATTCATACGCAGCCAGCTAAGTGTTACAGCAGGCTTGCGCAAAATTCTTTCCTGCCTCTGCGTTGCCTCTTACATCACCGCTGTCATCCTGTCCAGAGTGAAACAGTCTGCAGTAATTTTACATAGTATAGGGCCAGTAGTGGTGGTGAGGCAGGGACAGTGAAAGACATCTCCAGTCTATATACGCAGTGGGCTTTTCCAAAAAAATTTGGGAAAAAAAATCTGTTTGGGCTGCCTGTGACCGTCCTGAGTGTACTGCGTCTCTGCTGGGGGTAGTTGTCCTAATTCATACGCAGCCAGCTAAGTGTTACAGCAGGCTTGCACAAAATTATTTCCCGGCTCTGCTGTGCGTTCCGTAAGCGAAGTCAGCAACCACAGGCCAATAAGCGGCACATTTAATTACAGCGTTCTGTTTCTGCACTACTGGTAATACAGCATGCTGAGGGGTAGGGGTAGGCCTAGAGGACGTGGACGCGGGCGAGGACGCGGAGGCCCAAGTCAGGGTGTGGGCACAGGCCGAGCTCCTGATCCAGGTGTATCGCAGCCGACTGCTGCGGGATTAGGAGAGAGGCACGTTTCTGGCGTCCCCACATTCATCTCACAAATAATGGGTCCACGCGGTAGACCTTTATTAGAAAATGAGCAGTGTGAGCAGGTCCTGTCGTGGATGGCAGAAAGTGCATCCAGCAATCTATCGACCACCCAGAATTCTGCGCCGTCCACTGCTGCAACTCTGAATCCTCTGGCTGCTGCTCCTCCTTCCTCCCAGCCTCCTCACTCCATTACAATGACATCATTCTGAGGAGCAGGCAGACTCCCAGGAACTGTTCTCGGGCCCCTGCCCAGAATGGGCAGCAATGGTTCCGAATCCTCTCCCACTGGAGGAGTTTGTCGTTACCGATGCCCAACCTATGATGGTGGCGGCGGCCCCGCTCTACTCAGTTCCCAGTCGCCACTACTTTTCCCGATGTGCCGTCCCAGCCCTGCACGACCACGTCTCCCGCAACATTGTACGCGCCCTCACCAACGCGGTTACTGCCAAGGTCCACTTAACAACGGACATGTGGACAAGCACAGGCGGGCAGGGCCACTATATCTCCCTGACGGCACATTGGGTGAATTAAGTGGAGGCTGGGACAGAGTCAGAGCTCGGTGGTGGTATCTGCGGCGGTATATGCTTCCTCCACTAAACCACCCTCCTCCTCCTACGCAACCTCTGTCTCGCAATCAAGATGTGTCAGCAGCAGCACGTCGACAGCAGTCGGTGTCGCGCGGCGTGGCAGCACAGCGGTGGGCAAGCGTCAGCAGGCCGTGCTGAAACTACTCAGCTTAGGAGAAAAGAGGCACACGGCCTACGAACTGCTGCAGAGTCTGACAGAGCATACCGACCGCTGGCTTGCGCCGCTGAGCCTCCAACCGGGCATGGTCATGTGTGACAACGGCCGTAACCTGGTGGCGGCTCTGCAGCTCGGCAGCCTCACGCACGTGCCATGCCTGGCCCACGTCTTTAATTTGGTGGTTCAGCGCTTTCTGAAAAGCTACCCACGCTTGTCAGACCTGCTCGGAAAGGTGCGCCGGCTCTGCGCACATTTCCGCAAGTCCCACACGGACGCTGCCACCCTGCGCACCCTGCAACATCGGTTTCATCTGCCAGTGCACCGACTGCTGTGCGACGTCCCCACACGGTGGAACTCTACGCTCCACATGTTGGCCAGGCTCTATGAGCAGCGTAGAGCTATAGTGGAATACCAACTCCAACATGGGCGGCGCAGTGGGAGTCAGCCTCCTCAATTCTTTACAGAAGAGTGGGCCTGGTTGGCAGATATCTGCCAGGTCCTTGGAAACTTTGAGGAGTCTACCCAGATGGTGAGCGGCGATGCTGCAATCATTAGCGTCACCATTCCTCTGCTATGCCTCTTGAGAAGTTCCCTGCAAAGCATAAAGGCAGACGCTTTGCGCTCGGAAACAGAGGCGGGGGAAGACAGTATGTCGCTGGATAGTCAGAGCACCCTCATGTCTATATCTCAACGCGTTGAGGAGGAGGAGGAGGAGGAGCATGAGGAGGATGAGGAGAAGGGGGAAGATACAGCTTGGCCCACTGCTGAGGGTACCCATGCTGCTTGCCTGTCATCCTTTCTGCGTGTATGGCCTGAGGAGGAGGAGGAGGAGGAGGATCCTGAAAGTGATCTTCCTAGTGAGGACAGCCATGTGTTGCGTACAGGTACCCTGGCACACATGGCTGACATCATGTTAGGATGCCTTTCTCGTGACCCTCGCGTTACACGCATTCTGGCCACTACGGATTACTGGGTGTACACACTGCTCGACCCACGGTATAAGGAGAACCTTTCCACTCTCATACCCAAAGAGGAAAGAGGTTCGAGAGTGATGCTATACCACAGGACCCTGGTGGACAAACTGATGGTAAAATTCCCATCCGACAGCGCTAGTGGCCGAAGGCACAGTTCCGAGGGCCAGGTAGCAGGGGAGGCGCAGAGATCAGGCAGCATGTACAGCACAGGCAGGGGAACACTCTCTAAGGCCTTTGACAGCTTTCTGGCTCCCCAGCAAGACTGTGTCACCGCTCCCCAGTCCCGCTGAGTCGGCGGGAGCACTGTAAAAGGATGGTGAGGGAGTACGTAGCCGATCGCACGACCGTCCTCCGTGACGCCTCTGCCCCCTACAACTACTGGGTGTCGAAGCTGGACACGTGGCCTGAACTCGCGCTGTATGCCCTGGAGGTGCTTGCTTGTCCTGCGGCTAGCGTCTTGTCAGAGAGGGTGTTTAGTGCGGCTGGGGGAATCATCACAGATAAGCGTACCCGCCTGTCAACCGACAGTGCCGACAGGCTAACACTCATAAAGATGAACAAAGCCTGGATTTCACCAGACTTCTCTTCTCCACCAGCGGACAGCAGCGATACCTAAACAATACGTAGGCTGCACCCGCGGATGGAAGCATCGTTCTCTCTCACCATCCAAAACGGGGACATTTTTGCTTCATCAATCTGTGTATAATATTCATCCTCCTCCTCCTGCTCCTCCTTCTGAAACCTGACGTAATCACGCCGAACGGGCAATTTTTCTTAGGCCCACAAGGCTCACTCATCTAATTTTTCTAAACAATTTTTATACGTTTCAATGATCATTAAAGCGTTGAAACTTGCACCTGAACCAATTTTTATTTTAACTGGGCTGCCTCCAGGCCTAGTTACAAATTAAGCCACATTAACCAAAGCGATTAATGGGTTTCACCTGCCCTCTTGGTTGGGCATGGGCAATTTTTCTGACGTACATTAGTACTGTTGGTACACCAATTTTTTGGGGCCCTCGCCTACAGTGTAATCCAATTAATTTTTTGCCCACCTGCATTAAAGCTGATGTTACATCAGCTGTGCTGGGCACTGCAATGGGATATATTTATGTACCGCCAGTGGGTTCCAGGGAGCCACCCATGCTGTGGGTCCACAGGGAGTTGTAACTGCATGTGTCTACTTCTAAAGAACCCCAGTCTGACTGGGGCATGCAGTGTGGGCCGAAGCCCACCAGCATTTAACATGACATTACCTCAGCTGTGATGGGCAATGCAATGGGATATATTTATGTACTGCCAGTGGCTTCCTGGCACCCATCCATGCTGTGGGTCCACAGGGAGTTGTAACTGCATGTGTCCACTTCTAAAGAACCCCAGTCTGACTGGGGCATGCAGTGTGGGCCGAAGCCCACCTGCATTAAACATGACATTACCTCAGCTGTGATGGGCAATGCAATGGGATATATTTATGTACCGCCGGTGGCTTCCTGGCACCCACCCATGCTGTGGGTCCACAGGGAGTTGTAACTGCATGTGTCCACTTCTAAAGAACCCCAGTGTGACTGGGGTATGCAGTGTGGGCCGAAGCCCACCTGCATTTAATCAGACGTTACCTCAGCTGTGATGGGCACTGCAATGGGATACATTTATGTACAGCCGGTGGGTTCCAGGGAGCCACCCATGCTGTGGGTGCACACGGAATTCCCATTGCGGAGTTGTACCTGCCTGTGACTATTTATAAAAAACCACGGTCTGACTGGGGCATGCAGACACCTTGACAGAATGAATAGTGTGTGGCACATAGGTTCCCCATTGCTATGCCCACGTGTGCAGCTCCTGATGGTGGTGGCACAGGATTATATTTCTCATTGCTTCTGTACAGCATTGTGGGCTATCGCCCCGCCCCTTTTAAAGAGGGTCGCTGCCTGGCCGTGCCAACCCTCTGCAGTGTGTGCCTGCGGTTCCTCCTCATGGCAGACGCACTTATAAGTAGACATGAGTCTGGTGTGGCATGAGGGCAGCTGAAGGCTGCGCAGGGACACTTTGGTGTGCGCTGTGGACACTGGGTCGTGCAGGGGGGGGGGGGGCAGCATGTAACCCAGGAGAAGTGGCAGCGGAGTGTCATGCAGGCAGTGATTGTGCTTTGTTGTAGGTAGTGTGGTGCTTAGCTAAGGTATGCATTACTAATGAGGGCTTTTCAGAAGTAAAACTTGTTGGGAGGGGGGGGGCACTCTTGCCGCTATTGTGGCTTAATAGTGGGACCTGGGAACTTGAGATGCAGCCCAACATGTAGCCCCTCACCTGCCCTATCCGCTTCTGTGTCGTTCCCATCACTTTCTTGAATTGCCCAGATTTTCACAAATGAAAACCTTAGCGGAGCATAGGTCCCATACAAAAATGCTCGGGTCGCCCATTGACTTCAATGGGGTTCGTTACTCGAAACGAACCCTCGAGCATCGCGATAATTTCGTCCCGAGTAACGAGCACCCGAGCATTTTGGTGCTCGCTCATCTCTACTGTGGATGTGACAACATGCATAGTGCATATGCCCATTCCTAGTGTATTGGCTAGGACCAAATAGTGACAGCTTGGGGTCCAAAGCCTCCACCCGACCAGCATGTTGGTGGCACTTCAATGTAGGTCAATGTCATTTGGGAGTTTATGTTGCCTTAACCCATTAATGACCTATGACACATATATACATCATGGGTTGCAAGGGGCTATGAAGCAGGCTAAGGAGGACATATAGTATTTTTTTTTTTTATTATTCTTTATTTTCTGTTTTCAAGTTTAATACAAACAATAGGAATCGTTGCAAAACATTTGTGTAATACAATAAAATCGATTCTTTGTCTACCTTCTTGGTAACATTTTCCGTTGCCATCAGATTCTAATCTTTGAGTGAACTTTTAAAACTATGTGTGTGGATGGGGGCCACGCTCAATGTCCCATCCTAGGGTCTCTGATTTAAGACGAGGACCTGTTGTTCTATTTAGGTTCTATTGCATTTATCATGTCTTGTTAAAGTGATAACATTAACATAAATTGAAACTCAAATCATCCATAATTATGAACTAAGAAGCAAGTTGTTTTTGGAAAGCAGCACTGGTCCAGGGGAGATCAGCCAAGAGACAGAAGGTATTGCTGAAATATCATCCTTTATTGGTGAATACAGATCCAGAAGTAAAACAGCATGGCGACGTTTCGACGGCTGCTGCCGTCTTTGTCAAGCTCAATACACAATACTTGGCTCCTCGGTGTCCGGGACCTGGCAGGCGTGACGACGAGTATTTATTATCTTCCTCCACACCTATTATATGGTGCATATTGGCTTGGTGCTGCTGTTTGGCTACTATTCATATATAATTATGAACTAAGACGCAGGACTGGGTACAATAGGGAACGAGTAGGGTAGTGGGGGAAGGGATATACGAAGGACAGAGAAGGATGTGGGTATGGGGGGGCTCTGTAACCTCGATTAATTGGTTTCTAATAGTCTCCGGTGTTTTGTTGAGGTTTGGAACTCAAGCCAGTGGAACAATGTATTTTTGAACTTTTCCTGAGTACCTTTGAGTGTAGCTGTGAGGTCCTCCATTTCCAGAACTCCTCGGATCATGTTAAGCCAAAGGGTTATTGATGGCAGGGTAGTCTGGTATGCAGGATCTCACTGCGGTGACCAGATGACGTATTACTGAATTTTTGTAAGCTGAAATAGGAATCTCGTTATGATGTAGGAGAAAGAAGGCGGGGGGTTTTGAAATAGAGTAATGAGTGAATTTGGAGGTTATCTGCCAGACTTTTGTCCAGAAGCTCGCCAACACATGACATTCCCAGAAGATGTGTAAAAGTATCCCATGCTCCGATCCGCATTTCCAACATATGGGGGAGACCGAGGGATATATTTTGCTAAGGCGTGTAGGCACCCTGTACCAGCGAGATAGTACCTTATACCCTGCCTCCTGAATTTTACTGGATATGGATGAGGAGCGTGTGAGCTTGAATATTTTTCCCCTTTCTGTCTGGGAAAGTGTAATTTTTAGGTCCTCCTCCCATTTCCGGACGAATTCCGGGGATTGTGATTCTGTTTTTGTGTTAAGTATGTTGTACGAGAGACAGTGTGTGTCTGGATGGGCCCTCTGTGCTGCATATTGTCTCGAACTGCGTTTTGGGACACGTAAATGCGCTAGGGTGTGGAAGGGAGTTGAGGAAGTGTCTCACTTGAGTTGTTTGCCAGAACAGTATCAGGTGTGGGTCTTGTGTCCCTATCATATGTTCCATAGTGAGCCACTGTCCTTCATGCAGAAAATGAGCAGCTCGGAATCTACCCTTTCTCACCCATAGACGGAAGACTTTGTCTTCGTTCCCTGGAGGAAACGAGGGATTGCCCAGAACTGGAAACATTGGTGAGGGGCTGGGGGCAATGTCAGGTCTTGTTAGAGTTTTCGCTACTATCGCCAAGGTAGGACCGATTGTGGGGTGTTGGCTCAATTCAGTAGTGATTTGTTCCTGAATCCACGGTAGGGCCTTCAGTGGTATGGACGTGGACGATTGTTCTATACTGATCCATTGTTTAAGCTCCCCAAGTCTGTGCCAATCGATTATGCGAGCCAGGTGGGTTGCTTGGTAGTATTTGATAAAATTAGGGAGTCCTAGTCCTTCCTCCTCCTTGGGTCTTGTTAGTGTGTCGCGGGCGATACGAGAGGGTTTATCTGCCCATACAAGATTGGATGTGAGGGAGGACAATTGTTGGAAGAATTGTTTGGGGACATTGATGGGGAGTGCTTGGAGCTGGTAGAGTACTCTGGGGAGTATGTTCATTTTGAAGATTGCGCATCTCCTGAACCATGAGTGTAAGCCTTTCGTCCATGAGATTAGGTTTGTCTTGCACAGGAGAGCGGGATAGTTGGCCTCAAATAGGCCTTCCGGCTCAGGGGTGAGGTGTATTCCTAGGTATTGGATGTGGCTGCTGGCCCAGGTGAATGGGAAGGAATTTTTAAGCTCAACGACGAATGACTGCGGTAGGGATATGTTCAGGGCCGCTGATTTGTGATAGTTAATTTTAAAGTTTGAAAGCTCAGAATTTTGTTTGATTTCAGCTAGCAGGTTCGGGAGTGAGATTCGTGGGTTGGTGAGGAAGAATAGGAGATCCCTGTTATATTCGGATTGGCACGGATTTGGGTTAGCAAAGGCTCCAGGCACAAGATGAAGATTATGGGTGATAAGGGGCACCCTTGTCTCGTACCATTTGTAATTGAGAAGGGACAGGAGATTTGTTCGTTCACTCTTACCGACGTTGTGGGGTAGGAGTAGAAGCTTTTTATCCAGCTTAACATTTTAGGGCCCAGTCCCAAGTGTGTCATAGTGGCGAATAGGAAGTCCCAATCCACTCTGTCAAAGGCTTTGTCTGCGTCTGTGGACAGCAGGCATGCTGGTAAGGCTAGTTTTTTGGCTAAGTGGATTACATTTAGTGCTTTTGTCGTGTTGTCTTTTGCTTCTCTGAGAGGGACGAATCTGACCTGGTCTCTATGAATTGTGTATTGTAAAAGTGGGGAGAATCTGTTTGCCAGTATTTTTGTAAATAGTTTCAGGCCTACGTTCAGTAGGAAGGTGGGGCGGTAGCTCTGGCATTGTGAGGGGTCTTTTCCTTCCTTTGGGATTACTGTGATGTGGGCTCTTAGTGTGTCTCTGTGCAATTCTTTCCCTACCCTGATAGAGTTAAAGGCTTGTAAAAAATGTGGGGTTAGGGTCTTCGAGTATTTCTTATAGTATGAGAGGGTGATTCCGTCTGGCCCGGGAGATTTTCCTGTTTGGGTTTCGGTAAGCGCGGTTGACAGTTCGCTTTGTGTTATTGGGTCTTCTAGTAAGTCTGATGCCTCTCGTGTGAGCCCTCTCATATTTGATTGTTGTAAGTATACTTGTATTTTCATCTTCCGTGTGGCTCTGTCTTGTTCCGATGATAGGGTGGTTAGATTGTATAGCTTTCGGTAAAATGTGCGGAATACGTCTGTAATCTGATGTGGTTGGTGCATTGTTTGGCCGGTGGGGGAGGAGATGTGTGGGACGTATGTTTTTGCTCTTGTAGCCCAAAGGGCCCGTACAAGTGTGTGGCTCGCTTTGTTACTGAATTCATAGAAGTGACGTCTACATTTTGCTAGGGATCCCTTCGTCTGCCCCAAGCAGTGAGTTCTCACTTGGTCCCTTAGGAGTGTTAATTCCATACCCGTGGCGTTATCTTGGGTGTATTTATGTAGGTGCTCTAGTGCTTGGATTTGATTGAGAAGTCCACATAGGTGAGCTCCTCTTTCTTTTTTAACACAGGACCCCAGACCTATAAGGTATCCCCTTATTACGCATTTGTGCACCTCCCAGATCATAAGTGGGTCCATGTCCGTGGTGCAGTTGTTTTCGAAGTAGTTTGTTAACTCTTTTTGTATTTGTTCCGATGTCTCGGGGTTGTGGATAAGGGATTCGTTTAACCGCCAGTGCCAAGCTCTGTCGTGTATGGTGGGGAGTGTCAGGGAGAGAGTTATGGGTGCGTGGTGGGAAAGTCTAATGTTGTCTATTTCTGCTGAGGTTAGTAGGGGAAGGGTCGAATGATGTATCAGGAAAAAGTCAATCCTAGAGTATGAGTTGTGTGGGGGAGAAAAGTATGTGTAGTCTCTGGTAGTGGGGTGTAATATTCTCCAGGCGTCTATTAGTTTGTGCTTGTGGGGTGTCTTCCTGAGCCTGCTGTGAGCGGACAACGCGAGACTGCTGTGTCCCTTGGAGGTATCTGTGTGTGGTTCTACCATGATGTTGAAGTCTCCTCCTAGCACCAGGGTGCCCTCCTTAAATTCGTCCAAGTCCTCCAGGGCCCTTTCTAGGAAAGAGACCTGGTTGGAGTTGGGAAGGTACATGTTCGCGAATGTGACTGGTGTGTTAGCAAGCTTACCTTTGACGAAGATGCATCTTCCCTCAGGATCACAATGCGTAGCTGAGTGTTCCCATGGGATGGAGCTGGCAACTAGGATCGACACTCCCTTTGATTTGGAGGTTGAGTTCAGGCAGTGGTAGGCATTCGGGAACTTGGCATCGGAGAATTGGGGAGCCCCCTCAGTGTGGAAGTGGGTCTCCTGAATGAAAGCCACCTGTGCTCTTTTCTTCCAGAGGAGTTTGAGGATGGAGGACCTTTTCTCGGGGATGTTCAATCCCTGTGCGTTGAGGGAAACGATAGTGAGGTTAGCTGGAGCCAGAGGCATGGTCTTTCAGTTTAGAATGGTACTAGGTAGATAAAAAGAATATAGTGAGTAATCTGTTTGGCCGACGGGTGAAGAGGGAGGGGGGAGGTTATGTAAGGGTTGGGTGGGGTGAACGTGAAGGTGGATGGGGAGGGTAGGTTGGGGTAGACAAGACAAAACTAAGGTACTCTCCGAGTTTGTCAGGAGACCCGCGTCCCCACCAGAAAGGGGTGGAGAGAATGGGAAGAAAATAGAGATGGAGGGGAGCTGCTACCGTTAAAAATTTCCTTCTTTATTGAATAAAATAAAGCATACAGCTCACAAGTGCACGCTGAACGCGTTTCGGCAAAAGCCTTTTGCCGAAACGCGTTCAGCGTGCACTTGTGAGCTGTATGCTTTATTTTATTCAATAAAGAAGGAAATTTTTAATGGTAGCAGCTCCCCTCCATCTCTATTTTCTGCTCATATGGAATCTGGCCGTTTGCCGTCGGCTACTTGAGGATGGAGCTCCTGTTGGATCCCAGATCTTCCTGCAACATTGAAAGTTACTGCTGGTGAGGTGAGCCCACATCTTTCTTTTTTGGAGAGAATGGGAACTCTGGCGCCCTATTGGGGGAACAAGGGAGAGCATACAGGAGCTAAATGCTCTGTGTCCTGAGCTGTGGGGTAATGCAAGATAGTGCGAGTCCACGCAGTGGATAGTGTTTCTTGTTGAACAATCGAAGTTAAAGTCAAAGATGCTTTATCCAATTGGTTCCAGGGGTCCGTATCGCCGCATCTTGGATGCTGTATAATTGGGAAGTGGGGAAGTCCTAGCTTGGAGGAGAGAAGAGAGGGAGGGTGTTTCTACTCAGAAATGTTTGGTTCCTGCTGCCTTCCGTGAATAGGTGGGAGAACGTTTGGGTATTTGGGTGTCTGAAGGGAGAAGGGTAATCCGGTGCCCTGTGGTGTACTGTTGGTCTGTACGTTGTGGCCGTTGGGTGGTAGTCTGTGGTTCTAGGTTCTGAGTTAGAGTCTGAGCTTCTTAGTGGCTGGGGTCACCGACTGTCGGGCAGTCCGTCAGGACCAACAGCTATGTTTAGGTAAAAGGGGCATGGTTCTGTGGGGTCCCTGGGTTTCATGTGTTAGAGGGAGCCATTTCCTGTGGTATGGTCCAGTCTGGTATTGGCGTTGCTGGGACTCCGAGAAAGTCAAATGCCCCATCTAGGTCTGCCGGTGATCTGACTGTGAAGAGCCGACCCCGTTTTCGGAGGATCAGGTGGAAAGGGTATCCCCATCTATATGTTGCCTCGGCTCTGCATGTGGCATCCAGAAGAGGGCGTATCAGTCTCCGGCAGTTGAGTGTCAATCTGGACACATCAGGAAGGATTGTTATGTCCGTGCCATTGTACTTGATGGGGCCTGTTCCCAGGCTAGGCGTAGTATCTCTTCTTTTTTTCTATAGAAGTGAACTCGACAGATTACGTCTCTCGGGAGATTTGGGTTTTGGGCTCTTCCCCCTTGTAAGCGGTGTACTCTATCTAGTTCGATCATCCTGTTATCGGGTCGCTGCAGAAGTTTGTTGAAGATGGTAGTTACGTGATCGTAGAGGTCTTCTGATGGTATGTCCTCAGGGAGACCCCTTACTTTGAGATTATTGTGTCTGTTTCTGTTTTCGATGTCGTCCAAATGAAAAGTCAGTTCTCTTAGTTGTGTCTGCTGCTTTTCGATCGTTCGGGTCATTTGTTGAAAGTCTATGTTCGGGGTCTCTGAAGTCTGTTCCAGTTATGTGACCCGTTCTGCCAGCTCCTGCACCGAATGGTTAATTGCGTTGATTTCTGTCGTATGTTTTTCCTCAATGCGTCTAAGATGCGTTTCGAGGTCTGTTTTGGTGCGTAGGGCGTAAATCATGACCCATAGGGCTTGTAGGGTCTGCGAGTCGTCTTGTGGTGGGCTCTGTGGTGAATGGATTCCCGTCAGAGTCAGAAAAGCCGAGCTCTGTGGATTAGCGCTGCCTGGTCTGTTGTTTCCCGCCAGTGGTGTTGGGGGGTAGGTTGGGGCTGCCTTCCCTCTTTGCACAGGGCTGCCCATGCCTGATGCAGTTTCCTTAGTGTAGTTAACGCCATAGGGTGACCCTGGCTCTTCGCTGGTTGCTGCAGGTGTGTGGTGGCTTCTCTGTGTGGGCAGCTGTGGGGGTTGGGAGTTCAGAGGTGTCTCCGGCTGTGGATCTCTGGTCCCCTCACTGACCTTTTGAAGCTGTTTTGAGCGTTGGGGTGGTGCTGCCAGGTACTCCATGTTGGCTGCTTGCTCCACATGTGTTTCTGGCGCCGTGCCAGAGGTGCCTGGAGTGCCGCCCGGCGTGTCTGCAGAGAGTGTGCTGGCCGGTGAACTCTCTGCCTGTGTGCAGCTGGCTCTTGCAGTGTCTCCTCCGCTGGGGCTTCTCTGCTGCCGTTTGTCCTGCAGCAGCGTTGGGGCTTCCGACTTCTCTGGGCAGGTGAGCGCGCTCTCTCCCTTGCCGTCCGGTGCCATGGTGGAGGGGCTGTGTGATGTGCCGGCAGAGCTCGTGCCGCTTGTGGATGGTGGGTCTTCCCTTCTTTTTCCCCCTCTTTTAACGGTGGGTAGGCGCTGTATCATCCTGGTTTAAAGGCTATCTGTATGGTAGCGGCGGAGGAGCTCTGAAGCGCGCGTCTTCACGCCTCCATGCTCAGGCCATGCCCCCAGGACGTATAGTATTAACTCCAGCAAATAGTGCAACCTGAATAACAAACATAGGCAAATCCCCCAAACCAGGGAACAGATCAGGCAAGTCATAGTTCAGACTAGGCGCCAACACATCAACAGATGGAGGGAAATTCTAGCGCCCGCACATCTACGGATGGAAAGGGAATACAAACAAAACCACATGCGTGCAGCCCACAAACCAGACAAACAGAACTATACACTAACAAGCACACAGAGATCTGCACAGCATGCCTCCTATCACCAGGGTTCAGTTAGGAGATGTAAAGGTAAATGACCACCACCCTACAGCCAGAGGGGCTGGTATTTTTGTGCACAGACCCCAGGTGATTGGCTGGCTGGAGCAATCCACAGAACAGCCATCCAAATCAGCCCACGCCTTCAGAAATGCACTCCTGAAAGTGCATAGTACTAAAAGACTCCAGGGAAAAAATATGTTTATCAAATGGAAAGAGGGGGGGAAATATAAAGAAGAATATAATGCAGTCTGCAGAAACTGTAGGCCAAGTGTCAGAAAAGCTCAAGCTAATAATGAATTAAGGCTCGCAAGAGAGGCCAAAAGCAATAAAAAGGATTTTAGGGATATGTCAAAAGCAAAAGAAAAGTCAAGGATTCTATAGAACTTGGTTAGGTCTAGCAGATGGTGGCGTCGTCCTGCCTCCTGAGTCTGCTTCTGTTTCTTTGAGCATCCACAGGGTTACTGTGTCTGGCTCCTCCACCCCGATTCCCAGAATGCTTGGTGGTGTTGTTCATTTCCTTGTATTACTGCATGTGAGCTGCTGCTGCAGTTATCCTGTCTGTATCCCGTTCCCTGTGTATGCTTAGTTAGATTTTAATGTGTCTTTGGGTGAATTCAGCTTTCTGTGTGTTTTGCTGCTGGTCTCTTGTTTACTGTCTGTTCCCTGTGTCTGTTGTTTCTGTATAGGACTGTCTCCTGTCCTTTCCTTACATTTACTCCTCCATGCCTGCTTGGCTTGGTACAACTCCCTCTGCTGTCTGTCATCATCGGGTAGGTGGAAGACTAGGAGTAAGGGATAGGAGAGGTGGCCTGGAACTCCCCACCTTCAGGGGCACCTCCAGGTAAGGGACACTTAGTCCTTCTCAGTTCAGGGCCAGGTTTGTTCTTGTCCCTTGTACCGAGTGCTAGCTTTTCCGCAGTCAGCTGTCCATCCTGCTGGGTGGTTTCACTCAGCAGGATGATGCAGTGGACCCACTAACACCTCGTAACAAACCTTTACAGGATGAAAATTGTGAATTGGTTAAAAAGGATATTGAGAAGGCTGAACTTTTAAATTCCTATTTCGTATCTGTTTTCTATCAGTAAATGTAACATCAACTGATCATTGGATCATTCTACTGGGATTTGTTGTTCTACAAGGTTTCTCAGCAGCTCAGCTCCACAGGTGGGGTTGATTAAACTGACTGGGTGTGGATTGCTCCAGCCAGCCAATCCCCCAGGTCTGCTGCTCATATATATCAGCTCTTTTGGAGGCTGCTGGTGTTTCTCGTTTGTTCAGGGTGTTCTGGTGTGAGCTGTGTCATGTTCTTGTGTGTCTGTGCAAGTTTCCGTGTTACGGGGGTGTGATCTGTGCCTTGCAGGTGCTAATTTATGAGCTAGTATTAGGTAGGACCCTAGGTTCCAGCGCAGGATGTCCTTATTAGGATGATCGCTCTGCTGCAGGCAAGTTTCCTGGGGTCAGTTGTCTTATTAGAGTAGGAACTCACAAGACTATAAGGACCTTTGAAGTGGGCTTGCAGGTTTAAGTATCTTGGCCAAAATATAAACTAATACCTCGTACATTCTATAGGTACTCAATCTGGCTATGTGTGCAGGTATGCAGGTCAGTGTTTTGTGCGCTTGGCAATCTTTGGTTAATGCCTATCCATGAGTATGTAGTCTGTTTCCCTGTCCTGTGGTCCCATCTGAGTTTGTCTATTCACAAGTATGAGTGCAGCTCTGTTCTGCGGTTCTGTCTGAGTTTGCCTGTTGGCGAGTGTGAAGTCACTTTCACAGCGTCCGTACTCCGTCTGAGTTCCGGAGAGTCTGTGTTCTGTCTAAATTCCTGAGTCCCTGAGTGCACTTCTGCAATTCCGTCTGAGCTCCTGAGTTCTGAATTTCCATGTTCCATCTGAGTTCTGTCTGAGTTTCTGTGTGAGAAAGATGTAACATTGATCTTTCCTGTGCTATTGAAGGAATAAAAGATTGTAGGCTATTTAGAAGCAGAGATATGGTAAGGGAACACTTAGCTAATATAAATGAATTCAAGTCTCTTGGTCCAGATAAATTACATCCTTGGGTGTGGAAGGAAGCAGTGGAGGTAATTGCTAAACCACTCGCCATTATCTTTGAAAATTCCTGGAGAACAAGAGAAGTCCCAGAAGATTGGAGAAGGCAAATGTTATCCCTATCTTTAAAAAGGGAAGAAGGTGGATCCAGGCCTGTGAGCCTGACTGGTCTGTATATATATATATATATATATACACACATATTAGCAATGTTCTCCAGAGGGGTGGCAAAAACACGCAGAGGCTGCAGGTCCTCCTGGGGCAGCAGGGCGCTGGGCTTCACGGTCAGGGCACGTACCCCAGGCTGGTTGTCCGGTTGCCGGGGGCACGGGTGGCTGGTCGGTGTGGTCCACGCGCTCGTGGGTCCAAGCGGCGACGTGCACGCGCCTGTGAGTGCAGCTCCATGCACGAGCCCCTGTTTATGGTATTCTGCTGGGAGGTAGTCGCCTCCCTCTTTCCGCCCCTGGGTGGAGGCTTCTGTTTATAAGGCTGGCAGTGAGGTCCATTCACTGCCAGTTATTGGTGTCTGTCAGCGTGCTAGCATCCTGCCTCTGTCAGTCTCCTGTTTGTCAGCTTTTGCTATATCTGCCAGGTTCTCCCATCTGCCTCGGTCTGCCGGTATTTCCTGTTCGTTTTCTTCATCTGCCCTTCCTATCGGTATTCTACCCAGTTCCATCTTGGTATGCCAGTTTCCCCTCTCGGTCCCTAGTGAAGTTGCCTGCCTGGGCTTAGCCAGGAGTGGAGTGGAGTCATTTTCAGGATCTAGTGGGCGTGATTCAAGACCTGACCGGTCGTATGGTGGCCCAGGAGCGGCGGGTGTTGGCGCAGGTTCCTGCCGCCCCGTCTATCTCTGAGCCCAAGGGTCCCCTCTGTCCGGGAAGAGAAGCAAGTTTTTTGTTTTTCAGCAGGCATGTAGACTACATTTCTGGATGCGTCCCGGATCCTCCAGCTCAGAGTCCCAGAAGGTGGGATTGATTATGCCCCTACTGCGAGGTCCCCCCCCCCCCCCCCCCCAGACATGGGCCTACTCCTTACCTGAGAGTTCGACTAGCCTGCAGTCTGTTGATTCGTTTTTTCAGGAACTAGGAGGTATTTTTGATGAGCTGGACCGGGCGGGGTTGGCAGTTTCCCACCTCATGGCTTTGCGTCAGGGGCAGCAGTGTGCTGAAGACTATTGCTCTAAGTTTAGACAGTATACCGGTAAAACCTCCTGGAACAATGGTGCCATCAAAGATGTGTTTTTGTTGGGTCTTTCTGATGCTGTCAAGGATCTAATTATTTCCCATCCCGCTCCCATAACACTTAAGGAGGCGATGAAATTGGCAGTAAAGGCTGACAGGAGACTGAGATCTGGAGAAAAGGAACGTCAGGCCTGTGAATCTAGGGAGTCCTGCAGACCCGCTCCCACTTCTCCCATGCCAACTCCTGGGGCCAAGCCTATGGAAGTGGACCAGCTAAGTCCCGGGGAATGGTGACGGTTCCGGATGACTCACCGTCTTTGCCTCTGCTGTGGGAAAACCGGACATCGGGTAGGAACCTGTCCACAGAAGCAACAGCAACATCAGTCTGAACCAGCGGAAAAACTACAGATCGTAGGCGGTTGTCGGGAGGATCGCCTAGGATCACAGGTACTCCCTAGGTTGTTGGCGCCTTGTCAGGTTGGCTTCCAGAATTTTATTTGGTCCGGTCAAGCCTATTTTGATTCGGGTGCTGCAGTCAATCTGATTAATTTAAATTTTGTCAGACCTCTGATGACCAAATTTTTCATGCTGGAGCCCCGCATACGCTTCATCAGTATTGATTCTACCCCTCTGTCCGCAGCTGTTGTCCAATGGAGGACCATTCTACAGCTCACTGTGGGTGCTCTCCATTCTGAGAACCTGTCTTTCCTGGTTATGGAAAAGATGTCTGTTGATGTGGTGCTTGGTATGCCCTGGTTGGCACTGCACAACCCCCAATTGGATTGGTCCACACGTGAATTGACACATTGGGGGTTGTCCTGTCATAATCATTTAACTACTATAGCCATGTGCTCAGCAGATACCGTGCTGGTCCCAGAGTATTTGTCGGATTTTCAAGACGTATTCTCCAAAAAACTGTCTGAGACTTTGCCTCCCCATAGGGAGTGGGACTGTGGTATTGATCTGATTCCCGAAGTCTCATCCCTAAGGAGCCATTTTCAATTTGTTGGGGTGTGATCACGAAGCCCTTAAGTCCTATATCTCGGAGTCTCTGGCCAAGCAACATATCCGTCCGTCCAGGTCCCCTGCTGGGCAGGTCTCTTCTTTGTTGAGAAGAAGGATGGCACATTGAGGCCATGTGTGGATTATCGGGCTTTGAATAAAATCACAGTGAAGAACCAGTGCTCCTTGCCCCTGATTCCGGACTTGTTGAATCAGATGGTAGTGACCCACTGTTTTTCCAAACTGGACTCAAGGGGAGCTTACAATTTAATTCGCATTTGAGAGAGAGAGATGAATGGAGGACCACGTTCAACACCCCGTTAGGACATTTTGAATGTCTGGTCATGCCCTTCGGACTCTGTAACGCCCCCGCCATGTTCCAGGGGTATATGAACGCGGTATTCCACGAATTCCTGGAGGTATTTCTGGTCATCTATCTGGTGTATTCTACAGACTGGGATTCACATGTGCGGCACCTGAGATCGATTCTGACCCACTTGCGTGAGTACCAACTGTTTGTCAAGTTAGAGAAATGTTTATTTGGTACTAAACATGTGTCTTTCCGAGGTTATGTGATTTCACCCATGGAGATTCAGATGGAGTCAGATAAAGTGGCAGCAATCTCCCAATGGGTCAGACCAGATAACCTGAAAGCTCTCCAGTGGTTTTGGGGTTTGGCAAATTTTTACCGTAAATTCATTAAGAATTACTCAGTTATTGCTCAACCCTTGACCGACCTTACTAAGAAGGGGGCCGACTTGGTAAAATAGGTCGCCTGCGGCCCTAGAGGCTTTAAGTCATCTAAAAAGAGCATTTACTACTGCCCCCGTGTTAGTACAGCCGGACGCGCGGCGACTATTTTTTATTGAGGTAGATGCATCTGAGGTGGGAGCAGGAGCTGTATTGTCTCAGGAAGTCAGTGGAAGATCCGGGTATTGTCCCTGTGTGTTCTTTTCATGGAAGTTTAGTTCGGCAAAACGTAACTACGACGTGGTTAACCGTGAGTTACTGGTGATCAAGTGGGCTATAGAAGATTGGCGACACCATCTTGAGGGGGCTAGACATCCCATTATCGTGTATATGAATCATAAAAACCTGGTATACCTCGCCAATGCTAAAAGACTCACTGTTCGTCAAGCCAGGTGGGCATTGTTTTTCATGAGGTTTAATTTCGCCGTGACTTATATTCCAGGAGTGAAGAATGTGAAGGCAGATGCCCTGTCACGGAGTTTCGGGTCGCCAGAAAGTGAAACAGTGACTCCTGAGAATATGTTGGTACTTGGGGTGGTGGTGGCAGCTGTAGAATCTAACCTCATCCCTGAACTACAGAACTGTAAGCAGGACGCTCCTTCGGGGGTACCGGAGCGCAGATGGTTTGTGCCAGAGACCTTACGTCTCAGAGTCATTGAAGAATCTCACTCGTCGGTTTTCGCAAGCCATCCGGGGGTAGACTCTGAATTTTTGTTCTAGACACTTCTGGTGGCCAGGCATGTCTCAGGAGATCCAAAACTTTGTTAAGGGATGCTCTGTTTGTGCACTAATGGTCAGACTGAGCGGAAGAACCAAGATTTAGTGCAATATTTATGGTTGTTTGCTAGCGAAAAGTCTCATCAGTGGGCAGAGTTCCTGCCATTGGCAGAGTTTGTGCTAAACAACCGCACTTGTTCTTCCACTGCCGTATCTCCATTCTTTTGTGTATACAGTCAGCATCCTTGCTTCCTTACAGCGATTCCTACTCGATCTGTCTGTCCTGTAGCTGGCGTCGCCACAGATCCGCTGCAGGGAGTATGGAAAGAGATACAGAAAAACTTGGAAGCAACGGGGGCTCGTACGCAGTTGCGTGGTCTGAGGTGTCTGTCAATATCTGAACCTTACAGGGTGGGACAGAAGGTATACCCGTCTTCTAAAAATCTCAAATTAAAGGTTCCATCCTTGAAGCTGGCGCCACGTTACATGGGGCCCTTTGTCATCACATGTGTAGTGAATCCTTTCGCCTATGAACTGGATTTGCCAGCTACATGGAGGGTTCACAGGATTTTCCATAAGTCTTTATTGAAACCTTTTGTCCCTTCGGTAGTCCCCCACCACCCACCCTGGTCCGGGATGAAGTTGAAGGAGATCCTGGATTCTCGTCTGTGTCAGGGAACCTTACAATATTTGGTGGCCTGGAGGGGCTTTGGGCTGGAAGATCATTCCTGGGTGGCTGCACGTGATGTTCATGCTCCAGTTTTGGTGTGGCGTTTCCACCATCTGTTTCTAGATAGGCCTGCACATGGTGGCGGGGTCCCGGAAGTCCCCAGTCAGAGGGGGGTAATGTTACCATGTGGCAGCTGCGGGTCCTCCTGGGGTGGCAGGACACTGGGTCCTGCGGTCGGGGCATGTCCCCCTGGTTGGTTGTCTGGTTGCCGGGGCATGGATGGCTGGTCAGTCTCCTGTTTGTCAGCTTTTGCTATATCTGCCAGTTTATCCCATCTGCCTCGGTCTGCGTGTATTCCCTGTTGGTTTTCTTCATCTGCCCTTCCTGTCGGTATTCTACCCTTTTCCATCTTGGTACGCCAGTCCCCCCCTTTTGGTCCCTAGTGAGAGCAGGGACCGCCGCCTAGTTGCCCGCCTGGGCTTAGCCAGGAGTGGAGGCAAGTAAGCAGGGACAGGGGTTGTGGGTAAGTTCTAGGGTTACCCAGGCTGGAGTATCATCGGGTAGGATACCATAACAACTGGATGTTTTTCCCCATTTATGGACTGGGACAACACTACACCCAACCCTACATTAGAAGCATCCATCTGCACAATAAACTCTTTCGAGAAGTTGGCCATTATCAATACTGGCTGTTGGCAAAGAGCAGACTTTAAACTTTGAAAGGCCTGCTCGGCCTCAGCTGTCCATGCCACCATTACCGACTTGCCCCCTTTCATCAAGTCTGTAAGTGGTGCTGCAATAGAGGCAAAGTTAGGCACAAACCTACGGTAGTACCCGGTCATTCCTAAAAAGGCTCTGACCTGTTTTTTTTGTTAAAGGTCTAGGCCATGCCTGTATGGCCTCTACCTTGCTGACCTGGGGTTTAATGACGCCATGGCCAATAACATAGCCATGGTACTTGGCTTCCTCCAGGGCTAGTGAACATTTTTCAGGGTTTAAGGTTAAACCCGCCCCTTTTATGGCATTTATGACTGCCTGTACCTTATTAAGGTGACTCTCCCAATCGGTACTATAGACTATGACATCGTCTAGGTACGCGGCAGAATCGTTTCGGTGAGGCCTCAAAATCCGATCCATTAACCTTTGAAAGGTAGCAGGCGCACCATGTAGTACAAACAGCATGTCTTTGTACTGAAACAAGCCCTCTAGGATTGAGAAGGACGTTTTCGCTTTGGCCTTGTCAGTCAGAGGTATTTGCCAGTACCCTTTAGTAAGGTCAAGTGTGGTGATATATCTGGCATTACCTAGTCTCTCAATTAATTCATCAACCCTGGGCATGGGATATGCATCAAATTTAGAGATTTCGTTTAACTTCCTAAAATCATTGCAAAACCTCCAAGTACCATCTGGTTTGGGGACTAACACAATGGGGCTTGACCACTCGCTTTTTGATTCCTCCATCACTCCTAATTCCAGCATGAGCTTAACCACGGCAGAGACTGCTTCCCTACGTGCTTCTGGAATCCTATACAGCTTCAAGTTTACCTTCATCCCGGGTTCAGTTATGATATTATGTGTTATGACTAGAGATGAGCGAGCATATTCGTCCGAGCTTGATGCTCGTTCGAGTATTAGGATGTTAGAGATACTCGTTATTCGAGACGAGCACCATGCGATGCTCGACTCCATTCCATTTCCTTCCCTGCATGTTTAGCGCCATTTTCTGGCCAATAGACATGCAGGGAAGGCATTACCACTTCCTCCTGTGACGTTCCAGCCCTATCCCACCCCCCTGCAGTGAGTGGCTGGCGAGATCAAGTGACCGCCGTGTATATAATAATAATAATAAACTTTATTTGTATAGCGCCAACATATTCCGCAGCGCTTACATAGACAGGGGGAATACAGAGAGACAAAAGTACAAACATTACAGAACCACGCTTACATATAGTAATCAGTTGATTGGTACAATAGGGGTGAGGGTCCTGCTCCAACGAGCTTACATACTACGAATAGTGGGGTGATACAGAAGGTAAAGGGTCTGGAGATGTGCACGGTATGGCGGGGTGGAGATGTGCACGGTATGGCGAGGTGGAGATGTGCACGGTATGGCGAGGTGGAGATGGGCACGGTATGGCGAGGTGGAAGAGTGAGCGATGTTATACACATAGACAATGGTCAGACATTTAGCTGTGTGACGGCAGAAACGGTGTGACTGCAGGAGCGGTTATATAAAGTGGGCCCGCCTGCGGCTCGCCACAGACACACGCTGGCAAAGATTAGCGAGAGTGCTGCTGCTGCTATAGGGAGAGTGTTAGCATCTAAAAGAACCCCAACGGTCCTTCTTAGGGCCACAGCTCACCTAGTGCATTACTGATGTGGCTGCTGGGAACAGTTTTGCACTTGTTTTTTTTTTGTATATTGGGCATGCAGGCTATAGCATTCTCAGGCTGCAGGCTGTACTAATGTAGTATAGGGGAATAATACCATAACCTCTATCCTCATCTTTACTGCTAGCTTTAAAACCTATTTCCAACGCCCACCTCTGGTGCATTCTATTCACATCACCCCATCTCTCCTATGCACAGTTCACATGCTCTCTTTACATTCTTACTAAGCCTCAAACCCCCTAAATCTCCTAACCACCTGCTCACCTCTACTATATGCTGCTACGAGCAGCAGGGAATATCTCTCTTAATCCTGGCCCACCCTCTATTGCTCCTAACTATTACCCCCCACCTGCCTCACTTAGACACCCTTTCAAGCCCAACTACTAGCCCACGCATAATCTCGCATAACCCACGCTAAATATGTTCACGGTTGCCATCATCCACTCTCGGCTTGATTATTGCAACTCATTGCTGATCTGCTTTCCCCGAGCCAGACTCTCCCCTCTGCAATCCATGCTGTCCAGCCGCTACATGGACGCCTCGGCCCTGTGCCAGTCACCGCACTGGCTGCCCATTAAATGCAGAATTCAATTTAAAATCATTACCTTTATCCACAAAGTTCTTAACAGCACCGCACTGCCCTACACTGCCTCCCTCTTTTCAATCCACCACCCAGCCTGTGCCCTCTGCTCTGCCAATGAAATCAGACTGCGAGGGCCAAGTAACAGATGGAGGGTGAGCAATCCTCTGAAGTACAAGAGACCAAAGAGGCGGCAGCTAGGGAAGTGCCAGTGGAAAATAGAGACCCCCGAGCCTGGAGTTTTGACCCCAGGGGGTCAAAAGCTGTGAAGATGCCTACTGCCTTTATCAGGGAGAGGGAATATGTAAGAGTGCAGTACACAGAATGGCCTGCAGAGGGTGGTAGACAGGGATTCAGACTGCAGTAACAAGAGGTAACATAAAAGTGTCAGTTCCTGCCACACTCAGGGGTAAGGTGGCTGAGAGCCAGAGTGAGAGGTGGTGAAAAGACGCCGCATCAGGAACTAGGAGCCTGAGGTCCGGCATGGACCATTTGGGGCACGTCCCAAATCTGATAGAGGAGATGCCTCTAGACTCCCTGTGTGAGGGGTGGTGATGGAAGAAATTCCAAGTCTCCTGAGCCTTTTATGCATCCCGACTTAAAGATGGCGATCCGATAGGTGAGAATTCCCCAGGTTGCCACAATCCCCCTGGTTGGTGTCATCTTGTTTTGGCAATGAGCCAATCAGGTCACAGTAGATTTCAGCTATTGATGTCATGTATTGGAGCTGAGAGGAGCTCATTTGTCAGCATATTATGTGATTGTTATCAAGTTGTTTGGTGTTTTTTATGTTCTCTCATTTAGTGAGCTTGTAAATCGTAATAAAAGAAATAGCAAAAAGAGTTGACTGGTCACCAAGGAAGCAATGTAAAATAGTACTATTATGAAATTCTGAAGACATTACAAGAAACATTGGTGGAAAAAAACAAACATTTTTATCTCTCAAACAAAGGCGGGACAATGGAGCAGTGTTACTTAGAGTGATGAGACCAAAATCTCCCTGTTTAGTAGTGAAAGCATAAAATACGTAAGAAGAAGAACCGGAGATTTGCATCCTGCTTGCATTTTTCCTCCTGTGAAATTCCCAGTTAGTATTATGATCTGGGGAATTTGATTGATTAATGGGAATATACATAGATCTGTTCCAAGATAATGAAGCATTTATTTTTCAACAGGTTTCAGTTCCATATTTCTTCTGTCTGCAAAAAGTGGTTTCCAGATAATCATCTTCCACTGCTGGATCGGTCTGGGAATAGCCAAGATCTTAACATAAATGAAAATCTATGGAACCGACTAAAAAAACTTGTTAGTCAGGAACAACCCGGTAATTACAGCCCATTAATAGAAGCAGGATGCAAATCCTGGCTTCACATGATAATAGCTGCAGAACTAGAAAACTTGGCTCACTCCATGGGAGGGCGTTGTAATTAACTCTAAAGGTTTCCTAACTCGCTATTAACTGACGAGACAATTTATGTAAATCTCATTTCTTTCTACGTGTTTCACTTTTCTTCTTTATAACTGTTGTCCTAAGAAAAACTACTTTCTAAAAGTTACTGCATTACGTTCCTGATTAAATTACCTTTCCATTTATATATAACTAGCTTACCCGTCGTGCGTTGCTGCGAAGACAGACATACATACATACATTCGTTTTTATATATCTAGATAACAACCAATCACAGCACAGCTTTCAAGTTACCTCAGTGGTATAATATATAACAACGAATTGCAGCGCAGCTTTCATGTAACCTCAGTAGATAAGAAGTAGCAACCAATCACAGCACAGCTTTCATGTTGCCTCAGCAGTATAAGTATCAACCAATCACAGCACAGCTTTCATGTTTCCTCAGCATTCTCAATATCCAGCAATTGTCTTGCGAAACGTTCGGCGGATGCATCATTTTGTAGTTGAACACTCATCCCGTTGCTCGTAATGACTTTTGCTTTCGTGCTTGAGATGGAAATCAAACGATCTTTGTCTGGGGGGCATAACTGTCGACGATGCTCACACGCGCGCCACCTATCGTAGGATAGATGTACTATGCCAGTAATCCTCCCAGGAGTGTACTCAACAACTTCCCAAAGTTTCATGGCGATTGGATGAATGGTGTAGTAATGCATAAAGGACAGACAGACAGACATTCATTTATATATATATAGATGACATCAGGAAGTGAGAGAATTAGATTCCGTGCGTAAAATTTGGACGCTAATTCTTTTGCGCTTAGAACTGAATAATCGAGTTGGGACACATTAACTTTTCCTATTTATGACATAATCAATGCCCGTGCCAAATTACATCGGGAAGTGAGGGAATTAGATTCCGTACTACGCAAAGTTTGGACGCTAATTCTTTGGCGCTGAGAATTGAATAATCGAGTTGGGACCCATTAGCTTTTCCTATTTATGACATAATCAATGCTGGTGTCAAATTTTAAGTTTCTACGACATTGGGAAGTCATGGAATTAGATTCCGTACGTAAAATTTGGACGCTAATTTTTTTGCACTTAGAATTGAATAATCGAGTTGGGACCCATTAACTTTTCCTATTTATGACATATTCAATGCCCGTGCCAAATTTAATGTTTCTATGATATTGGGAAGTGAGAGAATTAGATTCCGTACTACGTAAAATTTGGACGCTAATTCTTTTGCGCTAGAAATGAATTACCAAGTTGGGACCATTAACTTCTCCTATTTATGACATAATCAATGCTCATGCCAAATTTCAAGTTTCTATGACATTGGAAAGTGAGAAAATTAGATTACGTACGTAAAATTTGGACGCTAATTCTTTGGTGCTTAGAATTGAATAATCGAGTTGGGACCCATTAGCTTTTCCTATTTATGACATAATCAATGTTCATGTCAAATTTCATGTTTCTACGACATCGGGAAGTGAGAGAATTAGTGGATGGGATTCAGCCATGGGTTTTCAATGATGGAAATCGAACGATCTACGTGGGGGGGGGGGGGGGGCGTAACTGTCGATGGCGCTCGCACGCGCGCCATTAATCATAGCATAAATGTACTATGCCAGTAATCTTCCCAGGACTGTACTCAACAACTTCCCAAAGTTTCATGGCGATCGGATGAATGGTGTAGTAATGCATAAAGGACAAACAGACACACAGACAGACATACATTCAATTTTATATATATAGATTACTAGTAATTACTAGGAAATTATAATACCAGTGTTTCTGGTGGTGCAACAGCTTTGCTACATGCACGTCACACACAGCTGTGGTACAACGGCGTGTGACAGACACACAACTTTGCTACATGCCATGTGCCTGACAGACACAGCTCTGCTACATGACATGCTTGTCACAAACACAGCTCTGCTACATGACATACATCCATGCTGGCTATACACATTACACGCACAGCACATTAGACAAACAGTCCTACTACATTTATGCTGACTGCACACATGACACACAGAGCTCCTGGATACAGTGATGAGCCACTGCTCATGTGATCCCTGGCTTCACCCACACAGGTGATCACATGACAGTGACATCATCACAGGTCCTGGTACTTTTTGTTGACTTATCCAGTACACAGTCCTACTAAACTCCAGAATGGCTCCTCCCACAGCAGTGATTTCACCACAGGTCCTTCAGCCCACCGTATCCCTGTGGTGGCAGTAGGTCGGTGTCTCCTGTCAGGATCATTGAGTTGTGTCTGAGATAATAGCGGTTTAGTTATTCTCAGTGTGTTAGGCTGCCATAACGGCATCAGGGGGCAGAGTTATGACAGCACCAGGGGGGCGGACTATGATGTGGTTATGGGCCAGGGCTATGACATCACCAGGGAGCCAAGCTATTAAATTCACTCACATACAAACAGACAAAGTAGTCGTTAGTAGTTTGATAGTATTACTCCAGAAAAAAGTGGTGTTATGAGACATCAAACCTCAAGGCGAGAATCCCCCAGGTTGCCACAATATACATAGACATACACATACATAGAAAATGATACGTATCAATAGAAGGAACTATTTATCATCTGTTCCACCAAATAGACTAATATATATATATATATATATATATATATATATATATATATATATATATATATATATATATATATATATAGGCGAGTATATTTCTTGAACAAAGAACAGCCTATAGTCTCTAGTCTTTCACCCCATGTAGTTCACCCTGTATATAGGAGAGAACTAACTGGGGCTTCTTCTTTTTCTGTGACCTCACAAGATAACCTCACACTCCTCTGCCTGTCCATGATGTCCAAACTAAGTTAAACTTGTAAAGACGCAGGAAGACATGGAATAGCAGTAAGATGGAGACAGTGAAATAGTATGGCTTCTCTCAGCCCAGAACTAGATGATTATTTTTTCCTGCCACCACATATTTCTACACAATTTGCAACACACTTTCCCAGCACATGCGCACAGTATTCACAGCCCCTTCCATCCGGCTGCCCCCTTTAATAGTGCCAAACAGGTGTTACCTCTAATAAGTAAACTATCTTACACAAACTGCTCCCCAGCCTCTCCCTCACAGACCACGGCATATCCCACCATAAACCACGGTCTGCTGAAACCCACTCTATTTGTGAAGCAAGATGCCACTAATGGTTCACCTCCTGCCCCTCTCATTATTCAGAATGCCCCTTAGGGTACGTTCAAATGTAGCAGAAATGGTGCAGTGGAAAATCTGCATTATTTCTACTTGAAATATAGGGGCGCAGGGCGCAATGTGCGAGTGGGGCGCAGGAATTTCTAGACCCACGTGTGTGTGTGACGTGCATGTAGCAGAGTTGTTTGTGTGTGACGTGCATGTACCAGAGCTGTGTATGAGCAACGTGCATGTAGCAGAGCTGTTTGTGTGCGATGTGTGTGTGACGTGCATGTAGGAGAGCTGTGTGTGAGACGTGCATGTAGCAGAGCTTTGTGTGTGTGACGTGCATGTAGCAGAGCTGTTTGTGTGCGATGTGTGTTTGACGTGCATGTAGGAGAGCTGTGTGTGAGACGTGCATGCAGCAGAGCTTTGTGTGTGTGACGTGCATGTAGCAGAGCTGTGTGTGTTTGCTGTGCATGTGGTAGAGAAACTCTGGTACTATAATTTCCGAATAATTACTAGTTTCTTATATGTGTGACCTGAGGTGATGTATTTCTCTATCCTTTTCCCCTGAAAATAAGAGAGGGTGTTATATACATTTTTACTCCATAGGATTTTACATTTTTATATGTATAGCTGCCTGGACACTATTTAAATAGAATTTTTTATTACCTGTAACTTGGGCTTATTTTTGGAGTAGGCCATATATTTCAAGCATGCTCAAGCCCTAGCAGGATTTTTCAGGATTTTTATTTCTGGGGTAGGCCTTAATTTCCTTCATGTTTTGTTTTTTAATTGTTTTTATGTAATTTTCAATAAACATTTTTTTTTATTGATAGTTCTGCAGTCATATCTTGGACATTGATTTTGGGGTTGTCATATTAATAAATATGTAGGACTGATATTTTTGGTGGGATTATAGCTGTCTTTATATAGGATTTATGTTTGGTACAAAGCCAACACTGTGCATCACTAGAAGACCACCAGACCCGCAGTGAAGATAGTGGGGGCAGCATTACGAGTCTCACTGTTTATCTGCTGCTGGGGCTTTAGTCAAGGGGGAGGAAATTATGAACAGTCCCAAACATCAGTCCACTTTGGCACAAAACCTTGAGGCCTCTGCTAAAAAGCTGAAGAGGAGTTTCATCTTTCAGCGTGACAAAGACCAAAAGCAGACAGACAAGTCACCAAAAGAATGGTTTCACCTGAAGAAGATGATAGTTTTTCTGATCTCAGCATGTATTATAGTCCTCTCTTAGTCACTTGTATTTACTGCAGTTGTTCCGTATGAAACGAAATGTATCTCATATATACTGTGTATATATATATAATTTTTTTTTTTTTACTATTTAAAACCAGCAATTTTAGAATTATTTTATTAGTTTTTTTTTAAGGCAGCGTAAATGACCTTTTACCTTCATTCTGTGGGTCAATATACAATTATAGATATACCAAATTTATATCATTTATTGTCATTTATTACTACTTTTACGCAATAAAAACACGGATTTAAAGTTCATCATCATGTGAAATAAATAACTATTTTCATTGTTTGGGTGAATATGAGTGTGGCAACACCCGTTATGTGTACTTTTCTTTATTTTGTTGGTTTTTTTATATTACATTTTTTTTAGTAAGAGAATTTTTTTTAAATTACGGTTGATTTTTTGTTAACAAAGCTTTTTTGCACTTTTTTAAACAATTTTTTAGTCCCTCCATGATTATTCAATCGCTAGCATTGCACACTGCATTATTTCTGTAGTGCAGTGAACTAAGCATTTACTGTCAACCTATCAGAATTCACTAGAGGCAGGGTCTTTGCCAAGCCCCCTGCTGCCATGGAAACCCATCACACCCCCCCTTACCTGCTTACATGCCCCAATCACTATTGATCGGGGCATAGAAGTGGTTACGTGGTCAGGAGTAGAGGCTTTTTCACTCCCAGCTATTACAAGAAATCCTGGCCGTCATGAGACCACTGGGACTCGGCTCTCCCAGCACAGGAGATCCGTGCTGACTTAAAGCTGCATCGCTGTACAAAGGCAATTATGCAGGTTTAGAGCCCCTTAGAAACTGCTGTAAAAAGCCATATGGGTGGTCACTAAGGGGTTAAAAACCTCTCTCCTAACATGTCTAGTTTTGTAAAAACTTGCATTTCCATAAAAGTACCAATCTGGAGCCTCTTTTCTTATAACTCTGGATAAAGGTCCATTTAGAAACAACGATTATCGCTCAAAAGACATCTTTTGATTGATAATCGTTGTGTCATTTAAAGCGCAAGGTGATCGCTCAAACATTGAGCAATCACCTTGCATTCCGAGCGGAGGATGCAGAAGACAAGCGGGGCCACTTGTCTTCTGCATCCAGCTGTTCCCTGTCCGGAGTGCCCGGCTGTTATGCAGCCGAGCACTCTGAGCGAAGGATGCAGAAGAAAAATGGCCGTTACTTACTGACTGGGGAGGGCATATAGATGCATCCTCCTCTCACCATGCAGGTAGCTGACTACCAAATGGAGGAGCCAATAACACCTGTGAGGGCACTGATAAGACACCCACTCACACTGCCTCCTGATAATGAGGGGGGTGGATGCTTGGTGTACACTCCCACACATAGTGGATACAGGGTGCCAGACCATTCTGATATATGTAGTTCACCATGCAGACCAGCAACCTATTAATGACGCCATGATAATTCGGCAGGTTGCCCTGCATTTCCTTCAGTGAACCACATTGGTACTGCCACCCTGGGCTCCCCCTGGAGACTTAATGCCACACTGCATGTGAATGATAGATAATAAATGCAAGGCATTGGTTGGATGTTGGCCAAGATACATGAGCCCACTAACCACTTCACGGTTCCCTGCGTTGTAGTGGGTCTCTACTAGAGATGAGCGAACCTACTCATTTCGAGTAATTACTCGATCGAGCACTGCGATTTTCGAGTACTTCAGTACTCAGGTGAAATGATTCGGGGGGCGCCGGGGGGCGGGGGGAGGCATGGCAGCGCGGGGGTAGCAGCGGGGAACAGGGAGATCCCTCTCCCCCCTGCAGCCCCCCACTCACCCACGGCGCCCCCCGAATCTTTTCGTCCGAGGACAGAAGTACTCGAAAATCGCGGTACTCGGGCGAAAAAGGGGCGTGGCCGAGTAGGTTTGCTCATCTCTAGTCCCTACACTAATATAAATGCATCACAGAAGGGGAAATCAAGAATTAAAAACAATCACAGTGGCTCCTCCATTTGGTAGTCAGCTACCTGCATGGTGAGAGGAGGATGCATCTATATGCCCTCCTCAGTCAGTAAGTAACGGCCATTTTCTGTGATTGTTTTTAATTCTTGATTTCCCCTTCTGTGATGCATTTATATTAGTGTAGGGACCCACTACAACGCAAGGAACCGTGAAGTGGTTAATGGGCTCATGTATCTTGGCCAACATCCAACCAATGCCTTGCATTTATTGTCTATCATTCACATGCAGTGTGGCATTAAGACTCCAGGGGGAGCCCAGGGTGGCAGTACCAATGTGGTTCACTGATGGATATGCAGGGCAACCCGCCGAATTATCATGGCGTCATTAATAGGTTGCTGGTCTGCATGGTGAACTACATATATCAGAATGGTCTGGCACCCTGTATCCACTATGTGTGGGAGTGTACACCAAGCATCCACCCCCCTCATTATCAGGAGGCAGTGTGAGTGGTTGTCTCATCGGTGTCCTGCACAGGTGTTATTGGCTCCTCCATTTGGTAGTCAGCTACCTGCATGGTGAGAGGAGGATGCATCTATATGCACTCCTCAGTCAGTAAGTAACGGCCATTTTTCTGTGATTGTTTTTAATTCTTGATTTCCCCTTCTGTGATGCAAGGATGCAGAAGACAAGCGGGGTGGCGCTGCTTGTCTTCCGCATCCAGTTGTCCTCTGCTCGGAGCGCCCAGCTGTTCTACAGCCGAGCGCTCCAAGCTTGGTATGGAGAACACAGCTGGCCCGCTCTGCTCTTCATATCCAGCCTGTCATCAGGGAGCGGGATACAGTTGAAACAATAGTATCAGCTGTATCCCGATGTGAATCCCTGATCAGGCTCATCGTTGTCTTTAAGCATACTGAAAGATCAGCGATCATCGACAAAATCACGAAAATTGCACGGTCAGTGCAGTTAGACACAACGATTAATACTCAAAAGATGGCTTTTGAGCGAATTTTGAGTGATAATCGTTGTGTCTAAATAGGCCTTTACGCTGCTCTTCTGTTAGGGTGGTTTCCCACCTCCATTTGGAGTCCTTTTAAAGCGGATCAGTTTTTAATTGAATCTGGACTAGTTACAAGCTGAAGGCGAACTGATGAAGCGTGCAAATACCTTTTTTGAGGTAGAGTAGCTGATTATTGGATATGCAGGTCATTGCACACTCCACCAGTTTTACTCTGGGATGTCTGCAAGATCTATTCCTCCAAGACAGCACAATGCACACAATACACACTCCTGGCCGGTGGGTGGTGGCTAAGCTTCTCCCTCCTCTTCCCTGGGCTTCTCTTCCCTCCCCTTTCATGTCCCTCTGAGCTCACCTATTGTTTTTCCATGCAGTGTACTGATAAAAAGGATCCATTCAAAACTAAGGACATGGAGGCTCTAGTACCCTGTTGTACCGCCTCTAGCTTGGATACAAGATGTGATACGGATGGGCATGGAGGCTCTAGTATCCTGTTGTATCACCTCTAGCTTGAATACAAGATGTGATACGGTGGCGGGCATGGAGGCTCTAGTATCCTTTTGTACCACCTCTAGCTTGGATACAAGATGTGATACGGGTGGGCATGGAGACTCTAGTACCCTGTTGTACCGCCTCTAGTTTGGATACAAGATGTGATATGGGCAGGCATAGAGGCTCTAGTATCCTGTTGTATCACATCTTGTATCCAAGCTAGAGGTGGTACAAGTGGGCATGGAGGCTCCAGTACCCTGTTATACCACCTCTAAATTGGATACAAGATGTGATATAGGGGCGGGCATGGAGGCTCTAGTATCCTGTTGTATCACCTCTAGCTTGGATACAAGATGTGATACAGGTGGGCATGGAGGCTCTAGTACCCTGTTGCACCACCTCTAGCCTGAGTACAAGATGTGATATGGGGAGGCATGGAGGCTCCGGTATCCTGTTGTACCGCCTCTAGCTTGGATACAAGATGAGATACGGGCGGACATGGAGGCTCTAGTATCCTGTTGCACCACCTATAGGTAGGATACAAGATGTGATACGGGTGGATATGGAGGCTTTAGTATCGTTGTACCACCTCTAGCTTGGGTAGAAGATGTGATACGGGCGGGCATGAAGGCTCCAGTACCCTGTTGTACCGCCTCTAGCTTGGATACAAGATGTGATACAGGCAGGTATGGAGGCTCCAGTACCCTGTTGTACAGCCTCTAGTTTGGATACAAGATGTGGTACGGATGGGCATGGAGGCTCTAGTACCCTGTTGTACCGCCTCTAGCTTGGATACAAGATGTGATACGGGCGGGCATGGATGCTCCAGTATCCTGTTGTACCACCTCTTGCTAGGATACAAGATGTGATACGGGTGGGCATGGAGGCTCTAGTATCCTGTTGCACCAACTATAGGTAGGATACAAGATGTGATACGGGTGGGTATGGAGGCTTTAGTACCGTTGTACCGCCTCTAGCTTGGGTAGAAGATGTGATACGGGCGGGCATGAAGGCTGTTGTTTACTGCTGACGGAGGCGATGGTGGGTGTCAGACGCCGTAAATGTAATGGGGGTCGCAAGACCAAATGTCCTTCTACCAAGCGCCTGGAAATGGTTATGACAGACACATGGGTGTAATGATGGCGCTCCGTTTTTGGATGGCGTACAATGAAACAGCTGGATGTGCTGCTGCTTGAGGACAATCAGACGCTCCTCTCTACTGGTGGTCTGTAGGGGGAGTCCTGAGCCTGGTCCATGTGTGCCCCTATCCAATGGTCCCAACACCCCCTAACAGTCTGGTCAGACGCTCCTCTCAACTGATGGTCTGTCGGGGGGTCCTGAGCCTGGTGACCTTGTGTGCCCCCATCCACTGGTCCAACACCTCCTAACAGTCTGGTCAGACACTCCTCTCTACTGGTGGTCTGTAGGGGGCGTCCTGAGCCCGGTCACCTTGTGTGCCCTCACACATCCACTGGTCCCAACACCCCCTAACAGTCTGGTCAGATGCTCCTCTCTTCTGGTGGTCTGTAGGGGGCGTCCTGAGCCCATTCACCTTGTGTGCCCACATCCACTGGTCCCAACACCTCCTAACAGTCTGGTCAGGTGCTCCTCTCTACTGGTGGTCTGTAGGGGGCGTTCTGAGCCCAGTATCCTTGTGTGCCCTCACACATCCACTGGTCCCAACACCCCCTAACAGTCTGGTCAGATGCTCCTCTCTTCTGGTGGTCTATAGGGGGCGTCCTGAGCCCGGTCACCTTGTGTGCCCTCACACAGCCACTGCTCCCATTACCTCCTAACAGTCTGTTCAGACGCTCCTCTCTACTGGTGGTCTGTAGGGGGCATTTTGAGCCCGGTCGTCTTGTGTGCCCTCATTCATTTGTCCTAACAGTTGGGTTAGAACGGCCCGGTGGGGGACAATTCATCGATACGACCATCCAGCTTCTCACATCCATATAATGCTCCCCTCCCAGCCTCAGTGAAATCTTTTTGATTGCATCGTAGAGGCATCTAGTGGCATTCCATTTTCCTGCTTTGTTTGGGAAGCAGGATAATGGCACCCCCTGGCTGAAGAGTCCTGCATTGACTATAATTGGGGTCCGCCTAATTTCCAGCCAGCAGTCTGGCATTTTGCTGGAGTTTATAGGATGAAATAGAGCTGCTTGCAGCGTTATTCCATCCCATTTCCTAGCAGAAATCAGTGACAGAGGTTGGAGCCTCCGACCCATACTGCTGTCCTGCTCCCGCTAGCAGCCTGTTGCCTTATATATAGAGACAGGTTGTTGCTGCTGTACGGTATATGTGCTCATTCTCTGTGGAATACTGACACCTAGTGGTCAACTGCTCCAGGTTCAAAACAGATATATACACAGATATACATACATACACATCAATTAGCCGAAGAATTAAAATTACTGACAGGTAAAGTGAATAATATGTATTATCTAGTGACAATGGCCAGTGGCTTTAGCTATAGGGGGATCACAATCCCAACTGCTCCCCTTGTCACACTGCCGCTGCCTGTACCTTTATATCGTATACTTTCCTTCATTACATATTATGCACCACCGTATAGACGCGTGGGGCAGCGGGTACATTCTGCATCCTCCCCTATCTCCTCCTTCTTGGCTCTGCAAAACTAAGAGGATAGTGGTGCAGTTTGCACATCTGGACATGCATGGCTGCTCTAAGGTCAGCGATGTGCAGTGAAGAAAAGTACAAGATATGAAGGTACTGGCAGGGGGCCCTAAGGAGGGAGCACTATTATGTGAGGGGGATGCACAGAGGGATCGTTAGCACTTGGGGGAACACACAGTGGGACCACTATCACTTGGGAAGGAGTCGAACAATGAGACCACTATTACTTTGGGGAAGGGGTGCAGATAGACGACTTTCATTTTAAGGGACGCTTTACCTTGGTCTTGTTACTTTAGGATACAAAGTGGATATTATTACTGTGTGAGGGGATAAATAGTGGCACTATTACAGTGGAGCACAGAGAGGGAATCAAGCACTTTATGGGACACAAAGGAAGTATTACTGTGTGGAAGCACAAAGAAGATACTGTTTCCCTGAAAATAAGACCTATCCAGATTTTTTGGGATTTATATATAAGCCCTGCCCCCAAAATAAGCCCTAGCTGCATTACATATAAAAGAAATACATTACCTAGCAGGCTCAGTCCAGGTTCTCCCGCTGGTCTCCGGAGCTCCGACGCACTTCTTGCAGTCCTCGGCTGCCCACAGAAGATCACTTCCTGGTTACAGGTTTCATAAATCCCACCTCCAGGAAGCAATACCTCTGACTGATTCTCAAGTGCTCCGCCAAGCAGTGCAGCGCTCAATAAACCAATGCAATGGCTGTGATTGGTTCATCGAGCGCTGCATTGATTGACTGAGCAGAGGTCGAGGAACGAATCACAGCCATCGTGTTGTGGAGGCGGCATTTATGAATTGACCCATCAATGCCACACCTCAGCCAATTCATAAATACCGCCTCCACAACGCAATGGCTGTTATTGGTTCTTCAAACGCTGCTCAGCCAATCAATTTAGCGCTCGATGAACCAATCACAGCCAACGCATTGGTTCATTAAGCGCGGCATCGATTGGCTGAGCAGCACTTGAGATTCAATCAAAGCCATTGCTTCCTAAAGTCTGGATTTATGAATCCCGTAACCAGTAAATCATCTTCTGTGGGCGACTGAGGACTGCCAGAAGCACGTCAGAGACCAGTGGGAGGGACCTGGACTGAGCCTGCTAGATAAGTATAATAAGACATGTCTGAAAATAAGACCTAGCGCCTCTTTTGGGGCATAAATTAATATAAGACAGGGTCTTATTTTCGGGGAAACACGGTACTACTACTCTCTGGAAGCACAGAGGAGCGAACTATTGCTATGAGGAACCAGGGAGGCATTTTTGGGGGGAGGCAACAATGGAGGGATTATTAATGCATGGGGCATCTCAGCCTCACATATTATAAAAGTTGTCTTGTGGATACGTTACCTCCTTTGTATTTATTTTTGGGGGGAGGACTGGGGCAAAATAAATGTCTTAGATTTTCTAAGACCCTCGCAATAATCCTACATCTCTTCAGAGACCCAATGATGCAACTGAAAAATACTGAAGGGGCAAAAACATGAAGCTGCTCCAAAGAAAGGGGGGCCCAAGGAGAACTTTTACACCAGGCCTCATTAGCTATTACCTACTTGACCATCGGAATAGAGCCCTGGGGCAATGGAAGAAGGCGGCCCATTCATACCGGCGTACTTTCTGTCCATTTTATTTGCTGACTGAACACGGACAACACACGGACCCCTTTAATTAAATTGCTGTATTCAGACGTGCGTATCTTACTAGTCCGTATCCCCAGACCAAAACTGCCCATCAAAGTCTATGGGAGCATAAAAAACCTGCACTGATTGGGCCTTGTTGCGTAAAAAATGGATGTAACATGGACATAAAAAAATCCCGCATGTATGCAGCAACAATCCATGTAACGCGCATACACGCACAGTGACGTTATTCAAAGACTAAAATTGCAAATGCCGGTGTGAATAAGCCTGAAGGAATCCCATTTTCTCTTATGTCATGTGGACCAACGGGTGGCTGTGCGCTGCTTATCTTACATCTGGTGTCCCAATTCATCCCTAATGCCCATTTACACGGGTCGACTGTCAGTAAACGATCTGTACGTGCGGGGGATGTCACCGCTAGCTGCGTTAGACAGGCAGATCACCGCTGAGTATCTCTGACTTCCCACTCAGCGCTTCACATTCTCAATATACCCCGAGCAGGGAGCGTTTACACGCAGCGATGGCTTTTATGCTGCTTGAAAGTGAGCGACAAATGAAAAGTAAATGATGGCCGTGGATTTAGACGTAACGATAATTAAATGATTAAAAATTATAATAATTCTATTAAGATGAAATAATTGTTGAGCGTTTTGTTTGTTTGAACTAATCGTCCGATGTAAATGGCTCTTAAGGCGTTCGGTGGGCTCGGTGCCTCCTCACCAGACTCCGTAAACGCCATTAGGGACCTCAATTTGTGCGCAGTCAGGCAGGACCAGGAAAGACCCTTCCCTAATGTCTGGCCACAAAGTACAATGTCTGCTGTAACATTATGATGATCCGTCACTATAAATAAGGAACCGAACTCTGAAAACCACCCAATACCAACACTCTTCCACCAAATGCTACAATGTTGCATTCTTCTAGGTAGCGTTCTTTGGGCATCCGCCAAACCCAGATTCTTCCATCAGACGGTCATATACTGAAACATGATGTCACTCCAGAGGAAGCGTTCCTACTGCTGGAGTCCAGTGACGACGTGCTTTACAACATTCCAGCTACTGCTTGGCATTGTCCACGGAGATCTTAAGCTTGTGTGCAGCTGCTGGACCGTGGAAACTCATTTCCTGAGGCTCCCGCCACAGTTCTTGTGCTAATGTCATATCCAGAAGCCGCTCATAACTCTGTAGAGACCAAGAGTTTGCTTAGTCTGCCGTTTCATGGCCGATTAGTAATTTCATGAACTGACTTATGGCAAAGATGGATCCTCTGGTAGCGGCACGTTTAAGATCACTGAACTCTTCAGTACGACCCACTTCTCTTCTTTGAATGGAAAAGAACATAAAAAATTCCTCTTTTTTCATGTTGAGAAGATATGTAAATTAACCCCTTAATGACCAGCTTATTTTATGTGTTAAGGGCCCGGCGATTTTCATCACCATATTGCTGATAAGCTCTGCTAGAAAAATAGAGGGTTCTAGATACCTCCTTTGTTCCCTGCTAAAGTTAGGGAAATGTCATTACTTTAAAAAAAAAAAAAGTAGGTAAATCTTTATTTAATCTCTTAAGGACCTAGCACGGTAAATATACGGCTCTTGGTCCTCAGCTTTAATCCCCACCGATAGCAAAAATACAATGCGGGATTAAAGCCTCTGCTAATGTAATCAAGTAGGAGCAGGTCAGATCCTCAGTGGTCAGACACAGCAGAGGACCCGAAGGAGAAGTGATTTTAACCATTTCTGCCTTCTCCTTTCCTGTGTACATAGCCCTCAATGAATGCTATGTACTAAGAAGTGGAAGTGTTTCTTCCACCATACGACCCAGTGATCAGGTGCCCAACAGGATCCCCTGGCACAGCAGAGCTGCAGGTTCCTATCAGACCCTGATCAGCTCTACCAGTGAATATTGACACTACAGGGGAATGTTTCCCTGTAACTGGGGCTCCTATGGATGCAGCTCCTATGGACGCCTCAGCTACAGTGGAAAAGTGTGAAATAAAAAAAAGACAATGTGAATGACCCCCAGAGGTCTTATATGACATCATTGGGGACATAGATGGTAAAAAAATAGTTACAAAAGCATGTAAAAATAAAATTACAGAATAACATAAAAATATAAAAAATTACCCAAAGCCACCGCCGTATGCAACCTATAATCCAAAACTATGCGTATTATATATCAAACCGTTGAAAACAAAATAAGGAACCAAATCCATACTTTATTTTAACGTAAATATATTAATTTAAAAAAAAACAACTATAAATGTTAATTCATTTTTTTCAACTTTTTACCCCCAATAAAACTAAAAAACAGGGGAAAAAGTCAGTGAAAAAAGATGTTGAAAAATCACCCTATGTGTCATGTGGAAAAAAACACAGCAAAAATAATTTTGGTAGCTGAAGGAAGAAAAATAGGGCAGTAAAACCACCACATGGGAAAAATCCCTATAAAGGGACTGGTCCTTTAGGTGCAAAACAGCCTGGTCCTTAAGGGGTTAAAAGTTGAAAATAATATTTTCTAAGCTCCAGTCTGCAGTGCTAGTTATTACTGTGAACAAAGGGAACCATAATGGAACAGAAACAAACTAAAAGCATTCCATTTTTTTAAAAACTCATTGAAATCAATGGGGAAAAAAAACCTTGAAATGTTTAAAGGGGTTGTCTCGCGGCAGCAAGTTGGGTCTATACACTTCTGTATGGCCATATTAATGCACTTTGTAATATACATCGTGCATTAAATATCAGCCATACAGAAGTTATTCACTTACCTGCTCCGTTGCTGGCGTCCCCGTCGCCATGGTGCCGTCTAATTTCAGCGTCTAATCGCCCGATTAGACGCGCTTGCGCAGATGGGTCTTTTCCCTTCGGCTCGGCAGCAGCGGCATTCTGGCTCCGCCCCCTTGTACGCATCATCGCGTAGCTCCGCCCCATGACGTGTGCCGATTCCAGCCTCCTGATTTCTACAAAAATTTGTAGAGTCTGGCAGTGTATCCATCCAGACCTGGGCTCTTGTTCACCTTCAGGTTTTGGATAATATCTAACAGTTCCTGGGGGGAGAAGTCTAATTCTAAGTCCCCAGCTTCCGTGGAAGTCAGGCTCCCAGGGGTATGGTCTGTTAAATTGGCATCTATCTCATTTTTGTGGGTCAGTGATGACGTTTGAGAGTCAGGTTTAATGTTATATAGTTTGTCATAATAAATTTTAAATTCCTCCAGGATATCAGTGGTGCTGTGTACCATGTGACCCCTGTTAGATCGGATTTTGGGGATATATGTGAGCGGTGTCCTAAGGTGTTATATCCTGGCCAGGTGACTACCACATTTGTCCCCATATTCGAAGGATCCTTTTTTTAAGCTTGTCTCTGAGGGCTAGCAAGCGTTGATCCAAAATCTCGAGGATCTGCTGTCGGGTGGTGGAGATTTCCGCGCGTAAAACGTCGTTTTGTTGACGTTTATTTGCTGACTCTTTAGACTTCAGAGTGGTTAAAAGGTTCAGGAGAGCCACCGATCTCTCTTTTTTGATTCTAGTTCCCTGAGAGATCAACACGCCCCTAAGTACACATTTAAGTGTTTCCCATTTTACTGGAGCAGGGCTCTGGTCTGCCTCATGAGTCTCCTGAAAGTCTTCTATTGTTTTTCTGATTGCCGCTACAAAGGGGGGTCTCTAAGGAGATTGTCGTTAAGTCTCCACTAGAGATGAGCGAACGTACTCGTTTCGAGTAATTACTCGATCGAGCACCGCGATTCTCGAGTACTTCCGTACTCGGGTGAAAAGATTCGGGGGCGCCGGGGGGAGGCGTAGCGGAGCGGGGGGTAGCAGCAGGGAACAGGGGGGAGCCCTCTCTCACTCCCCCCCACTCCCCGCTGCAACCCCCCACTCACCAACGGCGCCCCCCGAATCTTTTCGCCCGAGTACGGAAGTACTCGAAAATCACGGCGCTCGGGCAAAAAAGGGGCATGGCCGAGTATGCTCGCTCATCTCTAGTCTCCACGAGTGACATCTTAAGGCTGCTCCACAACCAGCAAGGTCTCCAAACACAGGAGCGTGGTCTGACCACAAAAAAATCACCGTGGGGGCCCCATCTAGTAGGCCGTGAGAGATCATGAGGTGATCAATCCTACTGTAAGAGTTGTGCGCCGCTGAGTGAAAAGTGTACTCTCATGTCTCTGGGTGTAAGATTCTCCAGAGGTCTATTAGGTGTATGGTGTCAAGTTTTTTCTTGAGTGCCCGAGTTGCCGCTCGGGAGACGGAGGACTTACCCGGCGAGGAGTCTATGGCAGGATCCATGACCAGATTGAAGTCTCCCCCCAAGATGATTTTCGATCCTTTTGCAAAGGCGGCTAGGGTGTTCAACGTTCTTGTTGCATGTGAGACTTGGTTCTGGTTAGGAAGATATACATTAGCAAAGGTGATCACAACGCCTACTAGTTCAAGTTGAAGGAAGATGTACCTACCACCCAGGTCTATTAGGGAATCAATATGTTGGTTCTGCAAGGTTCTGTGTAGGGCGATAGATACTCCTCTGCCTTTCTCAGAGGGTCTGGGCCGTGAAACCATGTTGGGAAATATTGGGAGGAACAATTTGGCACACACCCTAATTTAAAGTGGGTTTCCTGGAACATTGCCACCATTACCTTTTTTTTATGAAGGTGGTAAAGAATTTGTCTTCTTTTCTGAGGGCTATTTAAACCCTAAGTATTATAAGTGCAAAAAGTTAGATACGCCATTTAAATTTTGAGAAACGGGTGGTTAAGTGCCTCTTGTTTCTCCCCGGGCTGGTTGGTGAAAGGGTGGGTGGGGGAGGGGGGAGGGATACACATAAGGAAATGACGGACACTGGTGACGAACAAAAAAGAACATTGTTTCCTTAATGGAAACCAGACAAACACAATACAACGAGTGCAAAAACAGGGGGAGCCCCTAATGGCCCCTGTATACTAGTGGTCTGCCTAAGACTGGCAGTAAACAACAGCTTAATTTAGCTGTAAGCCCTAAGTGGGAGGGTGGAGGCTCAGGGGAAGTAAGCTTCCTCCCGCTCCCCAGTCGCCCGTCGGTTTTTAGGTTCCAATTGCTTTATGGAACTGGTTATGCAGCCTATGGTGGTTTCCAGACCCGGCCTGGGTCTAATTTCCCCCCTTGGTTCAAGTTGATGACCTTTGTCATATAGAGGGGGGAAGAGAGGGAAGGGAGGTAGTGGAAGAGAGAGAGAGGTCTTTAGATTCAAAGCGAGGAGGAGTAAGGAATGGAGAAATTTCAGCTATCTCATTCTCCTGTTTCGCTTCTGTTGTCGGTCCTCTCCCTTTGGCGAGGGTCTCTACGGCATCACCTGGATCTCTTCGTTGTCGTCTGCCAAAGGTTCCGAGGGGGCAGTAGTGGAAGAGGGCTCAAGGACGACCAATCTGGGAGCTGGACAGACAGAAGTTCGAGAGAGCCCAAAAAATTCGGGAGGTCACCCAGTCCTCTGAAGGTCAGTGTCTTACCGTTTTTCGATGCGTGGAACTGGAAAGGGTAGCCCCACCTGTAGGGGGATCTCTCTTTCCTGTAATAGTGACAATAGAGGTCTCAAGGCTCTTTGCAACTGTTAAGTACGGCGCGAGAGATCTGGTAGGATCTGGATCTGGGAGCCTTTGAATGTAAGGTCTTTTAGGAGGCGTGTTTTTTGCAAAATCAGGTCCTTGTCTTTGTAAAAATGTATTCTGCAGACCACATCCTCTGGTCTTTTTAGTATGTTGGTAAAGAAAGTTTGGGCCCATGGTTCCAATTTAGAAGGTTCGACTTCCCCAGGAAGCCCTCTAATTCGTAGTTTATTTCTACGGTGGCGATTTTCCAAGTCGTCTCTAAGAGTGACTACCCACTACAGTTTTTTTTCACGTTTTTTTTTCTGCTGGGGTCTATGGGACTTGTAATGTTAAAATCGCAATCGAGCAAAATCACAATTTACCGCGAAATTGCGATTTTGCGTGATCTTGATTTTAACATTACAAGTCCCCTGCAGGAAAAAAAACACTGCAAATTTCGCAGTCAAAAAAAACTGTAGTGGGTAATCACCCTTAGGGTGCCTGCACACGAGCAGAATTTCAAGCGCGTGATTTTAGGCACATAATCCGCCCCAGACCGCAGCCAATATACTCCTATGAGGATCCGCAGTTGTCCCCAGACGGACGGATGTGTATCGCGTTTTTTCACGCGAGTGAAAAAATCTGCGACCTGTTCTAATTTTGGTCGGATTCTGCGCGTGAAGCCTCCAATACAAGTGAATGGGTGCGTTTTTTCATGCAGTACATCCGGAGTGCAGCTGCGGATGGAGTCACTGGTTGCTATGACTACAGGAAGTAGGCATGGTAGGAGGCGTCCCAGCACACAGCACAGAGCTTCACAGGCACATTTCAACTGCAGATCTGTCCTTTCAGTCCCCTCATCTACCAGAGAGCAGCCAGCAGACACCAGCCAGGGTGCACCCAGTACCTCCTTTTTTTCCTGGGGGGCTCTTCCTCCTCCGTTACCGCAGTACGTCCGAAAAAAGTTACATGGATCAACCATGCCCACAAAGACATCTGCTCACCGGGTGAAAGCATGTTGCCAGAATAATTTAACAGTGCTCACACAAGCAAGAGGGACAGAACGGAGTCTGGGTGTTGGTTTTTAAGCTGTTTTCCAGGGAATGGGCAGTTCTCTAGGGGTTGGGTTTACAATAAGGGTGTCTTCCGGATTTTTCTGCGCGTTTTTTTCCGCAACACATCCGCGTATATCCGCGCGTGATTTTTCACGCATCCGCACCTATCCGCAAGCACATTTAGGTACCATACGCGCATGAAAATCCGCGAGTGGAATCCGGAACGCTCGTGTGCAGGCGGCCTTAGGGTGTACAGTTTCATGATCTGTTGGGAGTGTGCTTGTAATTCTTGCTTGTGGGTTTCAAGAGTCTCGGCTGCCTTCTCCTGAGCTTCCTCGACTGTCTCGACTCTCTGGCCTACTTGTCGGATCTCGCTTTGGAGCGCCGCGACGTCTTTTTTACGTGCAGATTCGAGTTGTTGGAACAGAGTGTCGATGTAACTCTGAGTCGGCATGGATCTTAGATGTTTCTTCCAATCCCAGTCATCTTCGTCTTCAGCAGAGGCGTGAAAGCTGGGGAGTATGTTTAGGTTGGCTTGTCTTGTGAGGGTTGTTTGCCCCTCATTACTGCTAGAATTTTCAGGTCTATATAATCCCTGGCCAGACTTGCTGGGGTATGGGCTTGGATCTTTGCGCTTTACTGAGGTCTGGGTGTCAGGTTGATTAGTTCTCCGTGTGCCTATGTTTCTTTGTGGCAATGGAGTGAGTTGATGTGATGTGGGCATTGAGGCCGCAGACATGCTGGCGCTGGAGCTAAGTGCGGCACGCTGAGGGGTAGCCTCGCTTGCTGCGTAGAGTGCCATGGGTTCTTGTGGAGGAGGAGAGTGGTGGCTCTCTGGGGGGGACCTCATGGCGTGGAGATTCTCCCCTTGGCTTCTGCGGTTTTGAGTGGTCTGGGCTTGGAGTTATATCTGTGCTGGGCTTGTGGCCACTGATGGCTGTTGTTATAGCTCTCTGGGCTAGTGGGGTCTTGTTTGAAAAGGATTGCGGCTGAGACCCCTTGTATGAGCTCCTGATGCAGTGAGCAGGGCTTGTGGACCCCCGTCTGTCCAACAGATTCTGTGGGGGGGGGGGGGGAGGGTTGGGGGATCTTCCAGGGTGCCTGGAATCACAATCTCTGGCCCAACACTGTTTCCCCTCATCCGGGCATCTTTTCTCCTCCAGCACTCACCACTCCAGTTTCCTCGGGAGTTGGAGGCTGGCCCTGGTCCTTTTCTTCTCCTCCCGTTCCCTCACTCCCCGCTTGTGACTTCTCTCCGTTACCGCGATGTCGCAGGCTTCCGGGGACCGTGTCTGGTGGGTAAGCGGGGTTATCGCTGCCTCCTCTCAGGGTTCTCTCCTCTGGCGGCTGGTCTCTGTCCGTGTCGGAGCTCGGGTGAGGAGCCGGAAGCTCTGTCGGCGCCATCTTGGGTGTAGCCGCGCGGGACTCCTCTCTCTGCGGTCGCCTCAGGTATGAGGTAATGCCCCTCCCGGAGTCCCCTTAAGCCGCCCGGAGTGTTCCTCTCTGTTTCCCCCTCGCCATAGGGTCTAAAAGCCGGGTCTGGGTCATCCAACAGGCTGGGTTGAACGGGCCGGTAACAGGTAAAAGTTTATATAAGGTTTCAAAACAGGAAGTTAGTTCATTCACGGGCAAGTTACAGCATTTTGTGTGCTGATAGGTCATTCTCATAGGGAGGTATTTGTGAGGTAGCTGTGAGCTCATTTGCCGGGGAGGAGCTTCCATTGAGCATGCTCTATTCATTCTTGACTTGTTGTCCAAAGGAGATACTTCCTGTTTCTCTCCAGCCATTTCCTGTCATTTAACACAAAGACATTGCTTTTTTGCCATAAGGCTGTAACTTGAGCCTTATGTAAGTTTTCCAGAATACACTGCTCCTTTAATTCTTGTGGGGGATGTTTCCTTCCCCCATCTTAACATCTTTACAGCATACAACAGAAAATACACAAAATCGCGAACCTCTCATAGTCATTCTCCGACACACTCAATACCCCATAACGACAAAGTGACAATAAAAACGTACAAAGATTTCTAACATTTCACATTGACTTAAGTATCCTTTGATATGATGAAATTTAAATCTGGGCCTTCCATTTCTCTTGATCATTTTTAAGATGTTTCTACGCCTTGATTGGAGTCACCTGTCGTAAATTCAGCTGACGGGACATAAAAGATGACCCCACCATCTATTTAACATCTCACAATGCATATCAGAGCCAAAACCAAGCCATGAGGAGGAAAGAACTGCCTGTAGAGCTGACAGACAAGATTGTATAGAGGTACAGATCTGGAGAAGGCTACAAAAACATTTCTGCTGTGCTAAAAGTTCCCAAGAGCCCAGTGGCCTTCATAAAGGTCAACCATCACTACAGCACTTCACCAATCTGGGCTTTATGGCAGAGAGGCGAAAAAGAAGCTTGCTCAGTGAGACACATGAAGCAGCCTGGAGTTTAACAAAAAGCACCTAAAAACAAAATTATCTGCTCTGATGACCCCAAGATGGAACACTTGGGCCTCTAAGTGTTCTGTCTGAAGGAAGCCAGGCACTGCTCGTCCCCTGCCCAATACCATCCCTACAGTGAAGACTGCTGGTGAAGCATCATGCTGGGAGAGTGGAGACCAGTCAGGGTTGATGGAAAGCTGAATGGAGCAAAGTACAGAGATGACAACCTAACCTACAGCGCAAAGGACCTCAGACTGGGCAGAAGGGTCACCTTCCAACAAGACAATGACCCTAAGCACACAGCCAAGACAACATAGGGCCAACTGTGGATTTCCTTGAGTGGCCCAACCAGAGCCCTGACTTGTACCCAATTGAACATCTATGGAGAAATCTGAAAATGGCTGTCCATAGATGACCCCCATCCAACCTGACAGGGGGCAAAAAAATCCCCAAATCCAAGTGTAGAAATCTTGTGGCATCATTCCTGTTACAGACAGCGAGTGTGGACTCACTGTCCCAACCAACCGGTTTCACTTTGGGCTAATCCTGATGAGTTCCTGGTATTCACCCTTCAACCCCTGTACAGGGATCTGGACTTGACGGTGGGCACCGAGCAGGCCACTACCTCAGTAGTAGTCTGAGTCTGGTTGGCATCTGACCTTGGTGCAGAGCACCGAGAAACAGTGCAGGCTATGGACAGAAACCCAAATGATGCTAGGACAGGCAGAGTGCAATGATACTAAGTAAGTTCACGAATCCGGGCAGATACTGCAGACAGGAAAAGGGGGCCTCTGCTGGGTGACAGGCAAACATACACCAACACTTGGGCAAACTGGAAGATCCCAAGCTCAGCTAAACAGGAGGATAATAGCCCATTACCCTGCAGCTGGGCTGAGAGCACTGAGGAGGATTAACTCCTGCAGTGCTGATGGAGAGCACCCAGCACTGAGGATTAAAGGGGTTGTCCCGCGCCGAAACGGGTTTTTTTTTTTTTTAAACCCCCCCGTTCGGCGCGAGACAACCCCGATGCAGGGGTTAAAAAAACCACCCGCACAGCGCTTACCTGAATCCCGGCGGTCCGGCGTCTTCATACTCACCTGCTGAAGATGGCCGCCGGGATCCTCTGTCTTCATGGACCGCAGGGCTTCTGTGCGGTCCATTGCCGATTCCAGCCTCCTGATTGGCTGGAATCGGCACGTGACGGGGCGGAGCTACACGGAGCTACACGGAGCCCCATAGAGAAGAGGAGAAGACCCGGACTGCGCAAGCGCGGCTAATTTGGCCATCGGAGGGCGAAAATTAGTCGGCACCATGGAGACGAGGACGCTAGCAACGGAGCAGGTAAGTATAAAACTTTTTATAACTTCTGTATGGCTCATAATTAATGCACAATGTACATTACAAAGTGCATTATTATGGCCATGCAGAAGTGTACAGACCCACTTGCTGCCTCGGGACAACCCCTTTAACTCAAGCAGTGCGGATAGAAAGTACACAGCTAAGCACTATTCATGCAGAAGGAGTAGAGAGACACTCGCGTCTGCCTGAAATAGCAAGAGGGCAGTAGACCTGGGTAGCCGACCTAATAGTACCTCCCTCCTTATGCCCCATCTTCCTGCCAATTCTTAGTAAGAATTTCTGCAGTAAAGGGGAGGCATTGACATTCTCCGAAGGCTTCCAAGACCTCTCCTCCGGGCGCACCCCTTCCAGTCCACCAAAAAATAGGTCTTGTGTCTGATCTTCATATCCAAAATGTTTTTGACCTCATATACGCTCTCGGAATTAACTTGGGCTATAGCAGACTTGGATTTCTTAGAATATTTATTAAGAACCAGAGGTTTGAGAGGTGAGACATGGAAAGAATTAGATATATGCAAGGAGGCAGAAAGCTGTAAATTGTAGCATACGGGGTTCACCTTTTTGGATACCTTGAAAGGGCCCAAACAAATCGAGGGGCTGGTTTACAGGGGGGTACTTTTAATCTGATATGGTTAGAGAAAAGCTGTACTCTGTCACCTGGGACAAACTGCAGAAGGGATCGGCGCTTGTGATCAGCGAATCTCTTCATCTGGGTAGTTGCTCTCTCCAGTGTAGTCTTGGTCTCCTGCTAGATTTTGAAAAATTTTCCACCAACGCAACTGCTGCCAGAACCTCAGACACGGAAGAGATAGGCAGAGGAATCCTGGGTTGATGACCATACATTATGAGAAAGGGAGATTCATTAGTGGACTCACTGGCATGATGGTTATGGGAGAACTCCACTCAGGGAAGCAGATTGGACCAATCGTCTTGCTTTATGTTGGTAAAGTGACAGAGGTCATTAGTCAGGATCTGATTGGTGTGTTCAGCCTGCCCATTAGACTGCAGATGGCATGCAGAAGAGAAGCCCAGGACTACATCCATAAGTTTACAAAGGGTCCTCCAAAATCTTGAAGTAAACCGGACCCCCTATCAGACACTATGTGCAGAGGAAAACCATGGAGCCGGAAGATGTGGTCAATGAACTTGCTAATCGACTGGCAGAGGGTAATCTGGGCAGTGGGATAAAGTGAGCCGTCTTGGAAAACCAATCGACAATCACCCTGATGACTGGGCAGCCATTGGATTAGGGCAAGTCTGTGATAAAGTACATGGTTATGTGCTGCAATAGGGCCTCGGGAATGGGTAGAGGGCAAAGACGACCTGCGGGTTTTTGTTTTGACGACTTATTTAGAGGGCAAGTGGTGCAAGGAGAAACAAAGTTCCCGGTATCTTTCATCATAGGCGGCCGCTACTAATGACAAATTAACTCCGCAGTTTTATGTTGATTTGGGTAGCCAGCCAGCTTAGAACAGTGTCTCCAGGACAAAACTAATTTTCTTTTAGGTTCGGGTACATCTTTTCCCAGGAGGAATGTTCTTTATTTGAACAGAAGCCACTGTTACTATCCTAGCAGGGTTTATGATGTATTATGGCTTCCCCTTGAGATCACCGGGACCAGATGCACGCCCAAGAAAGATCCTGACCCTGCATCCAGTCCTAAGCATTCAAGCTTGAGAAAGACATTTTTGTCCGGTCGAAATGTCGCTGCCACTGCGTTGGGGAGGAATCAAGATGCATCTTATTTGATGCTATTTGCACTACCTATGCTGCCCAAGCACTTTCTTTGAACACTTTGACATTCTTATCAGCAGGGCGGAAGTGCAAAATAAAACCAAATCGGGCAAAGAATCAGGACCACCAGGCTTGTCGAGGATTGTTGTTGTGCGGTCTGTAAGTCAAATTCTTATGATCTGTATACCCTCTGGTCGATACAAAACAAGCACCGAATAAAAGGCTAGTTTCAAGGCTGGGAAGGTGGCTTCGGCCTCCGGAGACCACCGCTTGGCATCCGCCCCTTTACGGGTGAGGGCAGAGATAGGCGCCGTCAAGGTGGAGAAATGAGGGATAGTTTGTGAAGCCCAAAAACCGCTGAATAGAATGAAGATGAGAAGGACGGGGCCAATTCAGCACAGCGAATACTTTGCCGGGGTCCATTTACAGACCCAGGTTTGAAACTATATAGGTTACTTTTTTTAAAGAGACATTTCTTGAATTTGGCATAGAGTCGGTTTTCCCTAACCGCTGGAGTACTGTATGGACTTGTTTATGATGTGAGTGGATCTCAGGAGAGAAGATCAGAATATTGTGGAAGTACACGACAACACAGTCATATCGGAGTTTCCTGAAGATGTGATTCACGAAAGACGGCTGGAGCATTACACAGTCCGAAAAGCATTACCAAATACTCCTAGTGTCCATCCCTAGTGTTAAAAGGTGTCCTTGCACTAATCACCTTTTTGAATGCAGATTAGATTGTAGGCTCCTTTTAGGTCAAGTTTAGTAAAGATACGTGAACCATGCAAGCGGTTAAACAGATCAGGAATTAAAGGTAGTGGATATTTTTTCTTAATTGTGATAACGTTCAAGCCCCGATAGTCTACACAGGGCCGGAGTGACCCGTCTTTCTTTTTAACAAAAAAGAATCTGGCCCCAGCTGGAGAGGAAGACTTGCAAATAAAACCCATGTCGAGGTTGTCTTTGACGTATTTTGCTGTATCTTGGGTCTCAGCTAGCGACAGCAGGTATACCCTGCCTTGTGGAGGCAGGGTACCTGGTAGCAGGTCAACTAGACAGTCATAGGAGCAATGTGGTGGCGGACATTGTACCTTTTGTCGAAGAAATCAGCGAAACTGTAGTAGGCCCCTGGCAGGACCTGGAGGTTCTAAAGGCAACGGAGGTCGTCAAACAGGCTGTATTGGAAGCAGGCACTTGGACTGACAGGATGACCCCCAAAGTCAAACCTCCCCAAACCTCCAATCCAAGGTGGAATTATGCAGACAAAGCCAAGGTAGACCCAACAAGGAACTGGTGGATCTTGGGGGGGGAACAACAATGGGATCTTCTCGGAGTGGAGAACGCCTACTTTCAGATCCAGAGGCTCCGTGACTAAATGTTCTCGGAAAGGGGACTTCCACTGTTGTGACCACAAAATGTCTCTCAAGCTGTCCGATAGGAATTTGGTAGCAGGCCACTACGGCCTGCTGCAAGAAGTTCCCTGCCAAACTAGAATCCAGGAAGGCCAATACAGTTAACTGAGTACCGGAGACAAAGTCACGGGTAAACTCACTCTTGGAGAGGGCTCATCTTCACCTAGGGTAGCCTCTCATACTAATCCTAGTCTCAGAAGTTTCCCGGCCCAAGAGGGTAGGTTCGGATGTAATGCCTTTGGGATCCACAGTACATACACAGATCTATAAAGCATCTGAGCATGCACTCCTCTTTGGTTAACTTGAGCCTATCGACTTGCATGGGCTCAGGACCAAGAGCCAAGGAAACAGACGGGGGAATAGAAAGTGGCCACTGGAAATTGGGTGCCAGTTGGATTGATCTCTTCTCCTCAGCTACCTTTTTGATCCTCTCCTGAAATTGAAGATCAATTTTTGTAGCCAAAGAAATCAAGGCGTCCTGGAAAGACAGAATCTCACGACCCGCCAACTCATCCTTAAGGCGACTTGCCAGACCCTCCCAAAACGCAACTAACAAAGCCTCATTATTTCAGTCCAACTCCAAGGCCAGGGTTTGGAATTGAATAGCATATTGGCCCACAGTGAGGCTGCCCTGGTGTAGACACAGCAGAGAGAAGGCAGCCAAAGTAGTACAAGCAGGTTTATCAAACACCCTCCAGAATCTCTCTACAAACATACTTAGGCTAGCACCTTTCTGGAGATGTGAAACATCATTGCTCCTAGCGATCGTGTTGTTGAGCCCTCTCTTGGAACAATTCCGAGAGTCCCTTAAAGGAAGAACCAGCGGGGTCCATGGCCCGAGTGTACTGTTATGGACCGCGAGCGTGGACCCACTGTGCCAACCAACCAATTTGACTTTGGGCTAATCCCGACGCCGCTACCCTGACGGGTCCCCAGTATTCAATCTTTAATCCCGGTACAGGAATCTGGACTTCACAGTGGGGCACCAAGCAGGCTGCTACCTCAGAAGTCTCAATTTGAAACTAAAGACAGAAACAGGAGGCCTTTGCTAGGTGATAGGCAAACATACACCAACACTCGGACAAAGAGGAGGATCCCCAGATCAGCTAAATAAAAGGGTAATGGCCTATTACGCTGCAGCTGGGCTGAAAGAACTGAGGATTAACCCCTGCAGTGCTGATGGAAAGTACACAGCTAAGCACTATTCATGCAAGAGGGAGGCAGACCTGGGTAGTCGACCTAACAATACCAAGAAAACTGGAGGCTGGAATCGCTGCCAAATGCCTTCAACTAAGTACGGAGTGCAGGGGTGTAAATACTTATGTCAATGCAAGTTGTTAGTTTTTCATTTCAAAACAATGTACAAAATTTTCTAGCATTCTGTTTTCAGTTTGTCCTGATGTACTGAGTGCAGAATGATGACGGAAAACCTGCACAAGGAAACAACATAAAATGTAAAAAAATAGGGAGGGTCTGAGGACTTTCTGCTCCCACACTATTTCTTTGCCAAGAGAAGTACACTGACTTGTGTGACTTGTATACGGGACGTCGCAGGAGAGCTGTTGGCATCACAAGTCATGTGTACTGTTCAAAAATACGAGTTACCAAACTAGTGTGTACGGCAGGGGGCAAAAACATAACTTGGACGAACCCTTTAATATCCATCTGACGTCCAGCAGGGATCCTATTCTTTTTCATAGGACCCTGAATGATAACACTTGCTGGGCGTTGGGTGGAAGTCTTGGCACCGGCACCACCTTGTATCTCTCCATGATCGGCAGGGAGTAACATTGTTGGACACTTTAAAGGGGTTTTATGGTCACAAGATAGAAATTTTTATGGGCTGGGAACGACTTAAAATAAAAAAAATAAAGCATATTCATCTGTCTTCACCTCCTCGGGATACAGCTTACTGGCTATCACATCCCTGTCCTCCGCCGCCAGAAGTCAGGTGACCACTATGGCTAATCAGAAGCCGCAGCATCACAACTCCTGGCATCAGCGCTAACATGCAGGGTGCCATGATTCCTGGAGTACAGGTTAGTGACACTGCGGCCTCTGATTGGCTGCAGCAGTCACCTGACTTCTGGTGGTTAAGGACAGGGCAGCGGGAGCTGATTATCTGTACCCCAGAGGTCAGAAGACACGAATGACATCACTGTCGGGGAGAAGCGGCCCCCACAGTGACAGATTAGGACAATAATGCCCTTCCTCAACAGTAGTTATAGCGCCTCCATAGTGCCCCCAGCAGTAATAGCGCCTCCACAGTGCCCCCAGCAGTAATAGCGCCTGCATAGTGGCCCCAGTAGTAATAGCGCCTCCATAGTGGCCCCAGTAGTAATAGCGCCTCCATAGTGGCCCCAATAGTAATAGCGCCTCCATGGAGCCCCCAGTAATAATAGCGCCTCCATAGTGGCCCCAGTAGTAATAGCGCCTCCATAGTGGCCCCAGTAGTAATAGCGCCTCCATAGTGGCCCCAGTAGTAATAGCGCCTCCATAGTGGCCCCAGTAGTAATAGCGCCTCCATAGTGGCCCCAGTAGTAATAGCGCCTCCATAGTGGCCCCAGTAGTAATAGCGCCTCCATAGCGGCCCCAGTAGTAATAGCGCCTCCATGGCGCCCCCAGTAGTAATAGTGCTTCCATAGCATCCCCAGTAGGAATAGCGCCTCCATAGTGGCCCCAGTAGTAAGAGTGCCTCCATAGTGGCCCCAGTAGTAATAGCGCCTCCATAGTGGCCCCAGTAGTAATAGCGCCTCCATAGTGGCCCCAGTAGTAATATCGCCTCCATAGTGGCCCCAGTAGTAATAGCGCCTCCATAGTGGCCCCAGTAGTAATAGCGCCTCCATAGTGGCCCCAGTAGTAATAGCGCCTCCATAGTGGCCCCAGTAGTAATAGCGCCTCCATGGCGCCCCCAGTAGTAATAGTGCTTCCATAGCATCCCCAGTAGGAATAGCGCCTCCATAGCGGCCCCAGTAGTAAGAGTGCCTCCATAGTGGCCCCAGTAGTAATAGCGCCTCCATAGTGGCCCCAGTAGTAATAGCGCCTCCATAGTGGCCCCAGTAGTAATAGCGCCTCCATAGTGGCCCCAGTAGTAATAGCGCCTCCATAGTGGCCCCAGTAGTAATAGCGCCTCCATAGTGGCCCCAGTAGTAAGAGTGCCTCCATAGTGGCCCCAGTAGTAAGAGCGCCTCCATAGTGGCCCCAGTAGTAAGAGCGCCTCCATAGTGGCCCCAGTAGTAAGAGCGCCTCCATAGTGGCCCCAGTAGTAAGAGTGCCTCCATAGTGGCCCCAGTAGTAAGAGCGCCTCCATAGTGGCCCCAGTAGTAAGAGCGCCTCCATAGTGGCCCCAGTAGTAAGAGCGCCTCCATAGTGGCCCCAGTAGTAAGAGCGCCTCCATAGTGGCCCCAGTAGTAAGAGTGCCTCCATAGTGGCCCCAGTAGTAAGAGCGCCTCCATAGTGGCCCCAGTAATAAGAGTGCCTCCATAGTGGCCCCAGTAGTAAGAGTGCTTCCATAGTGGCCCCAGTAGTAAGAGCGCCTCCATAGTGGCCCCAGTAGTAAGAGCGCCTCCATAGTGGCCCCAGTAATAAGAGTGCCTCCATAGTGGCCCCAGTAGTAAGAGCGCCTCCATAGTGGCCCCAGTAGTAAGAGCGCCTCCATAGTGGCCCCAGTAGTAAGAGCGCCTCCATAGTGGCCCCAGTAGTAAGAGCGCCTCCATAGTGGCCCCAGTAGTAAGAGCGCCTCCATAGTGGCCCCAGTAATAAGAGTGCCTCCATAGTGGCCCCAGTAGTAAGAGTGCCTCCATAGTGGCCCCAGTAGTAAGAGCGCCTCCATAGTGGCCCCAGTAGTAAGAGCGCCTCCATAGTGCCCCCCATAGTGGACCTACAGCCACCAGACAAGCATTTAACTCACTTAGGCTGGGTTCACACTTGGCGTATTCCCGTCGGAAATCTCGCGGTTTGGCCGCAGCAAAAACCGCGAGATTTCCGCCGGGAGAACCGTCGCGGTTTAAGCCGCGGCGGCTTTTAAGCGGCCCGGCCGCATGCTTTTCCGTTGGGCCGGGGCTCCCATAGAGGAGAGCGCGGCCGTAACATAAACAAAAAAACTAAAGTAAACAGACATGCTGCTTCTTTTGAAACCGCGGCGGCCGCAGCTTCAACGGGACTTACCGCAGCGGATTGGCCGTCCCGTGTGGACGAGGTTTCTGAGAAATCTCATCCACATGGCTGGCTAATCCCGAGATTAGCGGCCGCGGGCGGTTTTGCCACGGGCGAATCTGCTGCGGCAGAACCGCAGCAAATCCGCCCTGTGTGAACCTGGGCTTATAGTCCCCGTCAGGCGGCGCGGCTGTAATCAGTGCGACCTCTGACCTCTCCGCTGGGAACTGCACACCAGGGGTCGCTCTAATCACACTACATGTGAGCTAAATGCATGTTGGGGTGCGGGTGTCGGCACCCTGAAGCCGGGGACCGTGTCCCAAATCCAGGGCAGTCCAGCAACATCCGGGGCGGCTGCGAGGCACGATATGCAAACACTGCAGCAACGCCCTGCGGCCAGCGATTAACCGCAGTGGTCACATGCCCGCGCTCCTGCAGGTGGCACCGGGCACGGCTGGCGCAGCAGCTGAGATGAACATGCTGGGCAACTTTAAAAAATAATAAATAAATAAATAAAAAATTTGCCCCTGGAAAGCAGAAAAGATTAATGAAAAGTGCCGCTGCCAGCCTCCAGCAGACAGGCTGCAGCACCGACAGGGCATTCATCACGTCTGCTGCAGGAAGTGAGCCATGGACGGAGAATGTAAGCCACCTCCGGAGTCCGAGTCATGACCAGCGCAGGCGGAACCGCTCGCTGACCCCTAGTAGCTGCAGCTGCCCACATCCACTATGGCTGCGGGCAGGCTCCCAGAAACTAACTGCGCATGCGGCAGCTGTGAAGAAACCGTCCAATCACATCTTTCCATTTCTTCAGCAGTGCCGTGGGCGGAGCTTTCTATGCAAACGAGGGCTGTGTGCGCGGCCCTCACATGAGAGGCGGAAGTGACGGCGCTGTGTGCTCGGCCCTGGGAGACCCTTCTCCCCTCCCTGCCCGGCGTACACTGGGAGGGCCAGTCCGGGGGCCGCGGTGCTCGCCGGTAGCAATAACCTCCCTTCTTCTCCTTTACCATGGCGACTAATATGCGGAAAGGTGGAGGGCTCATCGGCCTGGTGAAAGACGCGTTCCAGCCGCATCACCACCACCCAGCTGCTCAGCCCGGGGCAGTGGACCGGAAGACGGTGGAGAAGTGCTGGAAGCTGATGGATAAGGTGGGCTTTCTCCCTTGTGGCGTGTCGGCAGAGCCATGTATACTCGGCTCACGGGGCCATAATGGTTCCGCTCACTGTGAACCCCCGGGCACTTAGATGGAACTGCCTGTTGCCCGTAGCAACCAATCAGAGCGCGGCTTTCACTCTGCCAGAGCCGGATATGGAATGAAAGCTGCGCTCTGATTGGTGGCTGCGAGCTGAAGGGGCAGGATCCTGAGAACTAAAAAACTGTTGCCAGTAGCAACCAATCATTCCGTATCCCGCTGTGGTAAAGTGAGAGCAGTGCTGTGGTTGGTTGCTACGGGCAGCAGGCCGTTTACTAAGTGCACCCCCTCTCTTAATCACGGCAGCCGGCTCCGCCGTTACTCCTTTACACGATATGTCTGCTGACTGGTCTCCTCACTTCATGCCGGAGGAGCGGCGGGTCCGGCGGAGCAGAGAAGCTGAAAGAAAACGAGGAAAACCATTTGTTGGGGTTGCAAAAAAAAGTATGTTTCCGTTTTAAATAGATATTTTTGTCAGTTTCTCCTCTTCAAAAGCGGAGCAGAGAGACGGAAACGCTGGACCGACCGCAGCGCAGGCGTGAGAGCGGTGGAGGGTCTGACCGATCCATAAAATAACGGACACTTGGAACTGTTGGTTTGCGTTTCTCATCCGTTTGGGCCAAATCTGCCGTTTTATTTTGCGTATCCGTTAAATGGAGAAAATAACGCAAACTAAATCCCGTCCGGTTGCGTCCGTTTCCGCCGGAGTCGACCGGATTTCGCAGTTCCGTTACTTTAAATGGAAACAATGCTGCAGACTGCGCTATTTCTTCCATCATAAAAGCGGAAGTGCGTCGGAACGGACGCAAGCCGGAGCGAACGGAAGAGACGTGTTAGACCGAAGGGACGGCTGACTGATCCGATGTTCTGCTTCAGAAGCGGACAGCGTACCGTAGATGTGCTGATGAGACCGGCGATACGCGTTGGCTGTCGGACAGACGCCCGTGTGCTGCCATGACGCCCGTGTGCTGCCATGAAGAGCCCGAGGAGCGAGGGTCCTGCTCCGGGGGCCGATCGTCAGATTATGCATGACTGACTATCGCGCCGTATAACTGCCGGCAGCGGATGATCCGGTCGCTGACCGCGTGTCTCCGCTTTCTGCAGGCGCGTACGCTGACTGCCGTCGGCCGTGGATGCAGGGATCACTCCTCTATGAGCGACGGCCCGTTTACTGTGAACAGAGCGATCTGCCCGCTGCACCGCCGTGCATTGATGATCGCAGCTGTGTCGGAGGGTGCCTGGCGGTCACATTTGCGTCTGTCTTCTCGTGTAAAAGGGCCCTAAAGGTCCTTATACACAGCAGGTAATTCACCGACCGATGATGAGTGTGGGGGCGGCGCTCGTGCGCTCCGTGTACACGGGTAGGTTACCTGCTCTACGGGAGCGACCGACTGCTAACGCGTCACTGATGGCCCGCATATCTGCCCCCTCTGCATCCTGTATCGGGAGACCTCGCTGGTCTGTCCCTCCGAAATCAGACAACAAAGGGCTCTTCGTATACAGTTTCAGAGCGCGCGGATTTTCTGTGCGCATTGCCAGTCCGTAACACGAACCAAGATGAGAGGTCCTGGCCTGAGCCCCCGCGGCGGTCCTGGCCTGAGCCCCCGCGGCGGTCCTGGCCATTGTGAAGCCAATGAGAGGCTGCGGCGTCACGATCTTGAACTGCAGGAATCATGGCGCTCCGGATGTGAGCGGTGACTTTTCCCGGCTCCCCCACCCACCAGCTGATTGGGGCTGTACATCTCCCTGGGCGCATTGAGCGAGGGCGATCACATGACCGTTTCTGTAGTAGCATCTGTAGGCGTCATGCGGACTGTTGTAGTATTGGCACAGCCCTTCTGTACCAATACTACCCGTGAGCCGCTTCTGGGTCTACAGCTGTGATGCCAACTAGCTTATTGTTGGTGTAGATGCAAGCAGGGCTGTGTGGCACTGTGGTGCTGGCCCTGGGGTGTATTAGCCCCCTATGTGCCCTGTGAGGGTGCTGTCCCTGGGGTATATTAGCCCCCTATGTGCCCCGTGAGGGTGCTGTCCTCCTGCGCCCCTCCCCCCTCTGTAACTGCAGTGTTATCATGAGGTGTAAAGTGTCGCTTCCCTTTTTGGTGACAGGGGCTCCTTGTAACTTCCTAATCAGCATTTGTGACTTCCTCCTTTTTATCGCTCTTATCGTGTCCGCGCGGTTTGCATCACGGTAAATGATCTAAAAACGGGCATAACGAGGTCTGTAATTGTGCGCCAGATATCCTGCCATTGGCGTGACTACAATCTGTTCCTGGTGGCACAGCGATGTACACAGATAATAAACCAGCGTGATTGTCCCTGCCAACGCGTAGATCGTATCGCGGCTGATCGCCTGCACCCCCTGCTGGTCGCGGTGCAACAGGGTACCAGAGCCTCCATGCCCACCCGTATCACATCTTGTAGCCAAGCAAGAGGCAGTACAACAGGGTACTAGAGCCTCCATGCCCGTCCGTATCACATCTTGTATCCAAGCTAGAGGCGGTACAACAGGGTACTAGAGCCTCCATACCCACCTGTATCACATCTTGTATCCAAGCTAGAGGCGGTACAACAGGGTACTAGAGCCTCCATGCCCCCCGTATCACATCTTGTAGCCAAGCAAGAGGCAGTACAACAGGGTACTAGAGCCTCCATGCCCGTCCGTATCACATCTTGTATCCAAGCTAGAGGCGGTACAGCAGGATACTAGAGCCTCCATGCCGCCCGTATCACATCTTGTATCCAAGCTAGAGGCGGTACAGCAGGGTACTAGAGCCTCCATGCCCCCCGTATCACATCTTGTATCCAAGCTAGAGGCGGTACAACAGGGTACTAGAGCCTCCATGCCCACCCGTATCACATTTTGTATCCAAGCTAGAGGCGGTACAGCAGGATACTAGAGCCTCCATGCCCCCCGTATCACATCTCGTATCCAAGCTAGAGGCGGTACAGCAGGGTACTAGAGCCTCCATGCCCCCCGTATCACATCTTGTATCCAAGCTAGAGGTGGTACAGCAGGGTACTAGAGTCTCCATGCCCCCCGTATCACATCTTGTATCCAAGCTAGAGGCAGTACAGCAGGGTACTAGAGCCTCCATGCCTGCCCATAATCACATCTTGTATCCAAGCTAGAGGCGGTACAACAGGATACTAGAGCCTCCATGCCCCCCGTATCACATCTTGTATCCAAGCTAGAGGCAGTACAGCAGGGTACTAGAGCCCCCATGCTTGCCGGTATCACATCTTGTATCCAAGCTAGAGGCAGTACAACAGGGTGCTAGAGCCTTCATGCCCGTCCGTATCACATCTTGTATCCAAGCTAGAGGCGGTACATCAGGGTGCTAGAGCCTCCCTGCGAGGGGTCAGTTCTCCACATATGATCCTTTTGCCCCTCGGCTCCTCAGACATCTTACAGAACAGGATGTATTAGACCATTATTCGGCTTGGTGGTAATCCGTCCGAAAGCAATCGGCTAAACTTGAAACCAATGAAACTCAAGGCAATTATTTCCATAGGAATCAATGTGAATCCAATTAATCTGTTCTAGACATTCCAAAAAAAAAACCCCAAACCAAATTTTTGCTCCGTGTTTAGTGCTAAACGTTGTACAACGCTCCCTTTCATTTCAGTGGGGCTGCTCACACAAGCATCAAACATAGAACATGCACCGCTGTCAGTCTTCGGCTGTTTTCGCCCGACATCGCCCATTGAAATGAATGGGCAGTGGTTTCAGCGCTACCGAAAAATGTGGCACAACTTGGTACCTCGTTTTTGGCAGCGCTAAATTGAATTTCCCCGCCTCATGCAAGAGATTGCTCTGATTGGCTGAGCGGGCTGTCACTCACAGCCAGCACTGGCTACTCCAATCACAGCCATTAATCCACGAATGGCTGTGATTGGAGCATCTGTGGGCCGTGTCACAAGCGAGGTCACATGGGCTGGCGGCCTCCGGCGAAACTAGAGGCGAAATTCGGCCTTGAAAAATCAGTGAAAGTAGAAGATAAAGAAGGTGTGTGTGTGTGTGTGTGTGTGTGTGTGTGTGTGTGTGTGTGTGTGTGTGTGTGTGTGTGATCTATCACCTCTCAGTGTAATCCTGCCTGAGATGTTTTCTCTACAGAACAGGAAGTGTCAGACTATTATTAGGTTTAGTGGTCAGAGTGAGAACTGCAGGATTTCAGGTTTCTTTTTTTTTTACTTTTTAAATATAGATTGTGACATCGAAAACTAAAGTCACTCAAAATTCTTAAATATGTAACTAAATACTTGAGTTTTCCAGTAGGTTATTTTCTGCTGACGCTCGCAGCCCCCAGCAGAGAATGACCTGGTCTGTACGGGAAAGGCTGACCGGTCATATGAGGGGAAGAGCATACAAGGTCTGTGTGAAGGGGAGGCAGTGAGCTGCGAGGGGGCTGTAAGTCACATTGACCCCCGACACGTTAAATTGGGAACTCCCGCAGTAAAATGTCAGATTTTTTTATTGTAGATTTTTAGTTTGTTTCCTGTAAATATATTTGGCGCAGAGTCACTAAAGTGCATTTTTAACCCCTTACATACATAATTGATTTTAGTCCTAAGAGCCAGTAAATCACTTCCCCTTTTGTGTTCCAGCGGTCATAACTCTAGTTTTCCGTCCGTGTAGCTTTCTGACCCCTCGTGTTTTGTGGGCCGAGTTCTCGTTTCTATACATTT